>NW_005371125.1:1038988-1040817 GCF_000412655.1 Myotis brandtii | reverse complement strand
CTTACAAGCATGATGGGGAATGTTATTTTTTTTTTCTCTTGCTGGCTCTTGAGTATGAAGGTTTAGATACTTAGGGTATACAAGGAAGACAATCAGCTTGATTTGGGTCATAGCGCTAATAAAGACCCTATGTATGAGGTGATCATAATTATATTTTGGGACACTGATGAGATTTGAATTATCTTTACAATGCAAAGAATGATATTATGTATCTGTTTCATTTACAAATCACATTGACAATAAGTAACTCAGTAAATCTCTTTCTCTTAAACTCATATGCAATCAATGAATCTAATGAATAAAGAAATTAAAGCCAGAACTAATATAGGATAGTGAGGAATTATTGACTATCAATATCAGAATCTTCTTTCAGAGGGCTATCACAAAAATATGCTGATATACATTGTGGAGGGGGGGTATTCTTGGAAGAGCCACTGTCCTATTCTTTTTTCTTTCTTTCTTTTTTTTTTTTGTAACAAGCAATCCTTGTTGCTTTCCTTTCATGGTGGCCAATAAATCAGGCCTCAATTTTAAACTATTTTGAAGAATATGTTCTAATAGAGACCTGGTGCACAAAACTCATGCATGGGGGGAGTCCCCTCAGCCCAGCCTGCACCCTCTCCAATCCGGGACCCCTTTGGGGATGTCTGACTCCTGTTTAGGCCTGATCCCCAGCAGTCGGACATCCCTCTCACAATCCTGGACCACTGGCTCCTAATCACTCACCTGTTTGCATGCCTGATTGCCCTTAACTTCCCCCCATCCCCTGCCGGCCTGATCACCCCTCACTGCCTCTGTGTGCCAGCCTGATCGCCCCTAACTGCCCCCACTGCCAGCCTGGTCGCCCCTAACTTCCCCCCTCTGCTGGCCAGCTCATCCCAAATTGCCCCCTTCTTGCTGCCTGGTTGCTCCTAACTTCCTCCCCCCATTAAAGATGTGAGAACAAGGATCCCCTGTTGGCCTGGTCACCCCTTACTGCCTCCCCTGCCAGCCCAGCATTCAAGAGGAAAACGGTAATGCACAGGATGATAAAGAGAGTAGTTGTTTGGTAATTAGATGTTTGTCCTACCATACATACTGATTATTCAGATAAAAAGTGATCACTGGTAATAGCTCTCTTTCTGGGCCACCCTATCTAAATTGTTGTAGGTAGCGAAGGGAAAGGTAAATGATCTTGATTGCCTTCAGCTCTAAATAATCCACATGCCAAAGTGACACACTTTGGGGTAATAAATCCTGCTATCCTTCAGCATTAACAAATTTACTTTTTCAAAAAGCTGATCAATAATAAAAATCATAATCAAATAATCATTGATTCCAAAAGTATGTTATCTGAGATTCAGTAATAAAATACACAGGCTCAGTTAAGGCAAAGAAATAATCATTGACATGATTATTTGATTGTAGATCTTTATAAATGCACCTAAATATATATTTCTAACATTATATTAGTTTCAGGTGTACAATATAATGATTTTATATTTGTGTATAGAGGGGAGGGCAAAAGTAGGTTTATAGTCATTAGTATACAAAACACAGTTTATCCTTGTATTATTATTATTAATTATTATTATTATTGTGTTATTTATTTATATTATAACTACAAACGTACTTTTGCCCTCCTCTGTATTGAGAGCTTACAATGCGGTACCATCTCACACCTGTCAGAATGACTTTCATCAACAAATCAACCAACGACAAGTGCTGGAGAGGATGTGGAGAAAAAGGAACCCTCGTGCACTGCTGGTGGGAATGCAGACTGGTGCAGCCACTGTGGAGAACAGTATGGAGTTTCCTCAAAAAACTAAAAATGGAACTCCCATTTGACC
>NW_005371125.1:1016256-1038656 GCF_000412655.1 Myotis brandtii | reverse complement strand
ATATAATGAACAACATAAACTGATGAACAAAAACAGCTCCAGAGACAGAGAAGCATCGATCAGACTGTCAAACCTCAGAGGGAAGGTAGGGGAGGGTGGGGGTAAGGAGGAGAGATCAACCAAAGGATTTGTATGCATGCATATAAGTCTAACATGAGTGGAGGGATGGGTGGTAATGGGGGGATAAGGACACATATGTAATACCTTAATCAATAAAGAAAAAAAGGCAAACAAAGAGAGCTTATATATTTTAAAGTAAATTTAAATAACAATTGTTTACTAAATCACCTGAACTTTTAAACATAAGACAGTATGCAAACAAAGCAAATAAAATAGGTTGATTTGCTTTCATTTACCTAAATGAAATTGCATCCTATTTTTCTAAGTCTTCCCTCATTCTATTCCAGGAACCTATATTGTACCCCTAACACCTTTGGAAATTAAAAAAAAGAAAAGAAAAAATTGTTTGATTAACAATGCAGATTTAAAAAAATCATACATTTTAAAGATCTAAGATATGTGCCCCTACATTAAAACTGAGTAATATTTTCAACTTTTTATGTGTGATATTTTTAATATTTTCAACTTTTTTTTAATAAAGTAAAGCTGTAACTTTTACTGGAAAGTTTCATATACAGTATGTACTTGAATAATGTAAATTTTTCAATGATTTTTTATCATAACTTTGATGATATACCATGAGAATTAACTCTTATTTATATTAATTAGTCTATGGTCAAATTGGTTTTCTTATAAATTGTTTCACTTAATGTCGCAGAGCTTATCTTCAATGTTAAGTGAGGATTACTGTAGTCATTTGGGCTGTTTATTGAATTTTCAAAGCTTCATTTTTATTTATTTACTATTTTCATTTATTTAATTTTAATGGAATTTATTGGTTGGACATTGGTGAATCAAATTATATAGATTTCAGGTATATAGTTCTAAAATACATCATCTGTATATTGTATAGTGTGTTCACTACCTAAAGTCAAGTCTCCTCCCATCACCATTTATCCTCCCTTTACCCTCTTCTATGGTTACCTCAGTTGGTTAGAGCATGGTTCTAATCAAAGCTTCATTTTTATATTAGAATTTTTTCTTCCAAAATGGGTAACAAAACTGTACATTTTCCTGACTACTTTTATTATGTAAATTTTAATGTTCAAATAAATTCCACTGTTTTAAAATACATGCACCAAAGTCCAAATTTCTGAAGATTATTATCAATTGATTGAGTTTAAATCACATTCTAGCCACTCCAACTCAGATTACTAACTCAGATTTTCATAGCACAAGTAGATTACTTTAATCCTTCTCTTTTATCCAAAGACTAGAGGCCCGGTGCACGAAATTTGTACACTGACCGATTAGAAATCCCTCTCGCAGTCTGGGACCCCTCGCTCCTTACAACCCGCCTGCTCGCTGCTCCTTACCACTTGGCTTGCTGCTCCTTAGCACTCCCACAGAGGCAGGAGAGGCTCCTGCCACCGCCACTGCACTCACCAGCCATGAGCCCTACCTTTCTGTGTAGTTGTCTGTGGGCCAACTGCTCTCTTCCTTCTTATTTAGGGCGAGCAGCATGTGAGGGCAGACCATGCTGTCATGGAATGCACAGGGCTGCCCAGACCTGAGGGGAGTGGCCGGGCCCACGGGCTGAGAGGTGGACACAAAGGACACTATCTCACCCAATTGTGGGGCGGGCTGGCAGGCCTTCATCTGCCTGATCCCACCCAGGCAGGGACCGATCAGGGTGTCTGCCTCTCCATTCTCCATCCTTCTATCTGTGACACCTGTCACCCTTGCCAGGCCTCCCCCAAAGTGAGTTCAACTCAATCCCTGAATGTAAAAGGGCACTGGGGGGAGGGGGAGCTCCACTCCAGTGCCCCCTGATTTCCAGCAACAGGACCTGGTCGACAGGACCTGGTCTCAAGATGGTGGCCACAGCTGCAGAACATAGATCTGTTTCAAGAAAAGTTGGGAATGCAGACTTTCATTTGAGCCCTTATTCCAAAAGGTGGCAGTTTTGTGGCAAAGGCACCTTCAAGAGTAACATAAGTGGGTAAAGTCAGGGCCAAACCGGGCCATTTCCTCATCCAATCTCTCTGAGGTGCATGGACAGAACCAAGTCTCAGTTCTTCGCAGGACACTTCTGGGTTTTTTTAAGCCTAAAGGACAGTAGTCTGTCTCCATTCTTATTCTTTGGAATTTTTTCATTGTCAGATAAAAGGATACGTACGTTGGGGCAATCCTTTCGAGATACAATATTCCAGTCGTTTTTGTTTTGTTTTTTTCCTCAAAACATTACAAAGTTTATATGAGTATAACATACGAAGATGCAGCCTCCTTTGTAGGAACAGGGAAGGAAGGGGTGGTTAAGTAAGGCACACAGAGCTGCAGCAAGCACCAGCTGTGGGGAGGACCAAGAGGAGGTTGGTACTGGGGCCGAGGCCCTAGAGCTGTTGCAGGGGAAGTAGGGATCCCCTCTGAGTGCCATGTTCTGAGGCTGAACTAATTGGTCAAGCTGAGGCAGAGGTGGGTGTGCACATCAGCCATCTTTGGTGCTGTTTACCCTTTCCCACCCCAGCTGTTGTAAAACCCCAGAGCCCTGGATTCCAAAGGCCCCGTCCAGAGCAGAGGCCCTGGAAGGGGTGAGAGGAAGTGAGTAGGGCAAGTTTGAAAGCCGATATGCCTGTGTGCCGAGGGATGGCCAGAGGCAGTGGTGAGAGGTAGCAGGGGAAGGGCTCTCATACATACCCTTCTGTGGGGTCCACAGGTGAAGGAGGCCAGGGGAGTAGGGTAGGGTTGAGGCACCATGGCCTCAGCCTCTTAGGCATCCCTGTCTGTCCTCTGCAGTGAACATGGAGGAAAGGGGCTTCCTCTGAGGAGGGGCCAGGCCAGGCCAGGTGACATTCTTAAGTTCTGGCTGAGGTGATGGTCCTCACTCGGAGATGTCTTCTAACAGGCCTGACTCCCGCCACTGCAGGCATCTGGGACCCAGGCTAGACTCCCAAGCTGCAGCGCCCAGGACACAGGCCTGACTCCCGCCGCTGGGGGTACCTGGGCACAGAAAACCCCCCTGCTGCTCACACAGCCTCCTGCTGGCCTGTTAATATGCAAATTGGCCATTACTGTGACGCTGTTAAGACCAATTTGCATATTACCTCTTTATTATATAGATTGTTTTTTTTCAGGATCCTCCACAGAGTGCCCATACCTGGTCTCCAGATATTTCATCCTAAGATTATAACAACCAGAAAGAACTTTTTTAAAACTTTAGAATAACAATGGAAAGTATTTTTTTACCTTTAACAAATGACTATTTGGTGTGTAAACTCCATATTATGGTATTTTTCTAGTTTGATAATTTATTTAACTTCCTCTTGGAAATTAAGCCTTCTGTTGGTTCACTTGAGAATAACAGAAAGTGCCATAGCTCATCCTCTGGATTTGGGTTGTTTTCAAGTGCAATACGTCTATCTGCACAACCTCACCTTGAAGTGTGAATTTCCATTCTTTATTTATGTTTTTGTCCCATGCATTTACCACAATATCTAATACATTGTGGACATTTAATAATATCTACTACATTGTGGACAATTTAACAAATGCCTTTGGAATTTCATTGAATGAGATATTTAAAATGATATTTCATATCACTGTATGTAAAGTGATTTGGATGTTATTATCCACATTTAATTTTTCTTAATCCTCACCTGAGGATATGTTTATTGATTTTAGAGAGAGAAAGGGAGAGGAAAAGAGAGAGAGTGAGAGAGAAACATTGATGTGAGAGAGGAACATCAATCAGTTGTCTCCAGAATGTGCCCCAATTGTGGCACGAACGTGCAATCTAGGTATGTGCCCTGACCAGGATCGGACCTGAAACTTGTAGATATATGAGACAATGCTCCAAGCAACTAAGCCACACAGCAAGGGCTGTTATCCACATTTAAAGTGTGTATAAGAATAAAATATTTTCCAAAAGAGCTATCAAATTGAATTATCAGAACCTATCTTGAAATTATTGAGGTGACATATTCTAGTATTTTTGTTAATGTTAATATTAATGCATGAATGAGCAAACTTAGATGTGATTTCTTCATAAAATATTAGCATCACAAAATATTTAAAAAGAAAGGTTAATAAATAAAAGTTCCTAAATATATAAGATTATTAAATCTCAAATTAAACATGCACATTTAAATAATTTATTTACCTTTTTTCTGTTAATGTTTATTGATTTTATTGGGATGATGTTGGTTAATAAAATTATATAAGTTTCAAGTGTACAATTCCATAATCTATCATCTGTTTGTTGTATTATGTGTTCACCATCCCAAGTCAAGTCTCCTTCTATCACCATTTATGCCCCCTTTAGCCTCTGCTAGCTCCTCCACCCCCCTTTCCCTCTGGTAATCACCATACTATTGTTGTCTGTATCTATACTTCGCTTTCTTTTGATTCATTCCATTTGTTTACATTTTTTAAAGTTAGCTTTAAATATATATGTTTATATGTATATATATATATATTTGTATGTATTTTAAATTATTACTTTAAACGATATAGCAAATAGTGTTGAGCTAAAGAATATTCTCAATTTGAAGTTTATTATCACCAGTATTTTTAAGTGATTTTTAATATGTCAATTTGTTTAAGGTTATTTTAAAATTATCTTAAATAACCCCAGCAGAAAAATAAGATATTTATGCAGTTGGATTTTTGAAAAACATGTTGTGTGTGTGTGTGTGAGTGTGTGTGTGTGTGTGTCCTTCGTAACTTCAAGATTGTCTCTGTTTTTCCCTCCCAATGCCTATCAGGTCTGAGATCATATTGTTAAGTTTAAAGATAGCAATTTATTTTTTTGTTATCATTTAGACCAGAGTAAACTCTCTTCTATAAAATGAACCACAAATAGACATTTAAAATTTGTTAAAAAAAAAAAAAAACCATGAAATGTGAAATGAGCAATGTATTTAATTTGAATTTACCTCACTTCTTATGACCAAATTCTAATCTTAGTGTTAAGCATTTTACCTTGAGGTTACTTATTTTCTCAAGTGGTATAATAATTTTGCTTTATTATCACAAACAAATTTGAATTGGTTTATGGATAAGCTAATTTAAAGAAACATAAAAACTAACCAATTTTAATCTAAACACACTGAACAAATTTGAAGATTTTCAATTCCATGATGCTATTGAACAAAAAAATACCCAGCAGCACCAATATACAGCAAATTCATCTTTCAACAATAGAGCTAAATTAATTCTTTTATGCTATATTTATATTAGAAACTGTGGAAGATTTTAAGTTACTTGATTTCCTATGGTTGCTGAGTGAAAGTGGTCTTGATTAGCAAAATATTTTCCAGGGACTGATGGCAAAATGAAAGCATATGTTACGAGTCTACTACATTCTTTTTTTTGGCAGTAAAATATGGAGAAGTTGGTTACTCCTAACTCTTCTCAGTATCAATTTTTTGGGGAAAAAAAATATATATATATATATTTACTTATTTATAGCAATACCTTAGTGTTCCCATATCTTTAAGTTTAACATTATATCGAAATTTAAACATTATCCGATGGCATTTCTTGAAGTTTCACCAGTTCTTACTCATAATACTCATGACTACTATGTCATTTACTTATTAGTAACATATTTTTCTTAAAAAATCAGAAAACAAAATGTTCAGAATAATTCTTTTCAAAACAGATCTTTACACAATAATGATGAAAATAAATTAATATTAAAAACATTTTCAGACACCTAAGACTATATTCTATATAATTTCTAGGTGCAATTATAATTATTCTATGTAATACTCACTTAAGAATTATCAAGGTATAAGTGGAAATCACTAAATGGCATTATTTTGACATATAATAGTAACATCAGAACTCTAGAGATAACATTTATTGAAAATTGTAAAATATGACCAACTATACTTTGAAGTATCTAACCTTTTCAATTTGTATACTTTAATCCAAAGTGTAGAATGAACTTCAGAAATAAGCACTTTTTGGAGTTTCAATGAGACAGTTTGATTTAGAACCAGATTGAAGGCCAGCCAGTTTCAGTAGGAAAGGTCTGTTTCCAAAGGTAATAAGGCCGAAGATTAACACAGTCTCAAGAAATAGCCTGATCCCAAGGGAGTAAGGCTGAAGAGCCAAAACCATTACTTGCAGAAAACAGGGCCTTTGACAAAAAGTAAGAAACTTTTGGACAGATCCTGAATAGAGCCTGGAGCTCTTCAAAATGCAAAGTGAATAGAAGTTGGAGTACAGGAGGAAACTTATCCTCAACTTATCCTTAAACTACTGGGATGATAAGTAAACAGCAAGCTCAGTAGGTTCTGTGGATGCCTCATCTGTTTGCTCACCAGCCTCAGAGATATCAAGGGTCTTTTCTGGATCCTCCTACGGCCTACCAAATGTGTTGCCAAGATAGCTCTCCACCAAAATGGGATGATTCGAGAACAGCAAGGAATTGCAATCTGCTACATGCAACCATAATCAGACAAGTGCAAGTCCCCTAAATCAAAGAAAAGAAAGCTCTTTGCTGGAGGGCAAAAGGAAGTTGGGAAGGACCACTACAAACAATGAGTTTCCCCTTTTGTACATTGTAGTTGATTATAGTGCTCCCCCATTTGGCCTCATTATTTCACTTTGAGTTTTCTGTTTATTAATTTTATACAGGTTGTAATTCAGCTTCCCTTCAGTAGATTCATTCAGAGTTGTCTTTGTTTATCCATCCTTCCATTAATGTCAAGATAGCAGACAGGATTAAATAGAATATTGTTACAAAAAGAAAATGTCCATTGCATAAAAATTATAAAATCATAAATTTGTAAAATTTTATAACTAGAATCTGGCATTAGAATTTCATTATTCTATGAGGTTCCTTTACTGTAAACTGTCAAAGAAGTTGCTTATTTAAAAATATTTAGAAAATGTAATTGTTGAATCTTGTTTTCCCTTCCCCCCCACTGAAATATTGGTCAGGGCTCATATGCCTCAACACCTGACATGTACCTTAAACCTACCCAATGAGAATATTTGAGTGGAACATAGGACTTTATATGAGTAACACATTAACTCCAGTTATTTGTATACATTTAGTGTTTTCAAAAACACTGGATAGCAGATTGCATTAGCTAGCTATCAATTTTATCAAAATCACATTCATTTTTCTCCCTAAGTCCCAAATATAATGAAAGGTAACAAAATTAATATTACCATAGGCTGAGATGATATATTTAAGTTAAATATATAAGATTGATTTGAGAGTTTTAATTTAGGAGACTAAATTTATTTTTGCATTCATTCTCAGTTTAGATATATTTAAGAAATTTATGTATATAACTTTTAAAAGCAATGACAATGATAGTGTCATACCAATTTCCTCCTGGGCTCATAGCATAATTATAGAATTGTTAAACTTTTTAAACTTGTAGGTTAATTTACGATTATTTAATACCGTGTGTGTGTGTGTGTGTGTGTGTGTGTGTGTGTGTGTAGGATAAATGGGTGTGGTTATTGGAGTGTAGGGCCATTCTTCTTTGAATGTAAAATAAAAGGGGGAGGACTGCTTTTAGAAAAATACATCTGTATAGCAAGCTGTACAATAAAAGTGTACAATAGTGCTACAGATACTAATTCTTTGCAATTTGTTTCCCTGCCACTCTCAACTATATTCACCTCTACATTGCTTGCTGTTACCTTTCATCACTGGTAATTGTTGAAAGATACAGCTACATTAGTTTGCTCTTTGATGACTAATGGGAATTACAGAAATCCAAGTCTTAAAAAAAAAGCAAGAAGACTTCAAAGGAAACATTAGTCTTTTAATCTTAGATTCATGTCCAAGAAGGGACACATTCTACATGAGTAGCAGCTGTTTTTGATGTGCTGATGAGCACTAGGTAAAGAAGATGAAATTGAACATGGTATATGTACTATCTAAAGGGTCTAAAGCAATGTTTGGTATAACACACTGAATAAATTATTAGCTCGCTAGCTGATGTTCACACTCTTCAACTTTATTTTAAAAATGTGCTAGTTGTTATTGTTTTTGAACTGATATTTGATCACTATCACATATCTTTTTCCATTTTATTGCTTTATTTATGTTTGATTTTTTAAAATTGAATTTATTGGAGGTAACATTGGTTAATAAAATTATATAGGTTTCAAGTATACAATTCTATAATACATCATCTGTATATTTCATTGTGTGCTCACCACCCAATGTCTAGCCTCCGTTTCTCACCACAGATTTGACTCCCTTGACCCTCTTCCCTTTCTGCCACCTCCTCTTCCCTCTTGTAAACACCATACTATTGTCTGCCATCACATATTTTTGTTGTGATTTCTCTTAACATTAATTAAGAGAATATTTTCTTCCAAGTGTTTATGCAATGAATGACAATGCCAAGATTTTTTCTTTCACTGTACATTGCATAATGATTCCAACCTATATAATTTAAGTCGAAAACCATCTGTTGCTTGAATGACATTTGGTTTGTTTAAAAGGCATCAATTAAACAGACAGTATAACTATGACGATGAAAAATATTTTGCAAATATAAAGAAGTAACATCTGAGACAAAGCAATGTTCAAAACAAAACTTGTGGCTTCTATCATAGAAACAAATTTTCAAGTAATTTAACAACTAGGAAATGTTAACTATTGACTAATATTATAAAAATAATAATTTTTATCTTATGTGATCTATGAATCCACCATCTCTCAAAACCATATATCACCAGCAATAAAGAATTGAATACTCAAGATCTGACTTTGTTAATTATGTAAATAAATTACATGGGCAAAAAGGAAAAAGGGTAGAAAGATGGTAAAAGGTCTGAAAACTTTGCCAAATTAGGATGGGATGTTAACATGGAATTGGAATATTAGTACGTGAGGCTTAATTATCTTCAGAGACTGGGAGGTTTGTCATATAGAAGGAGAATCACACTTATTATACGGATCTACAGAAGGCAGATTTAGGGATAGTTGGTGGAAATTTCTCTTTCTGTCTATTTTTTTTGTTTCTAGCAGCTACCAACCTTTCAAACACACTTTGAGTTGAAGACTAAGATAACCCAAATTGTTAAAACACAGTAAGGTAGATATGATTTTGAGCATGAACTTAGTGATAAGTATTTTAGCAATTTGCATGCCTTTTACTTCTCCTGGCATTGCTGTTTTTTGAATAGTCTGAGGCTGCCAGAGGACTGGTTCTGGATAATGAAGGTCCTATGATAACTTATTCATTTTAATGTAAGTCCCTAAAACTAGATATAGTTAGCACCAAAAATAATTTAGATGTTTCTTCTTTTTCTTTTTTAAATTGATATTTGGCTTTTATCTTCCAGACCATTGTAATGATCTGCTTTTAGTTTAATATCTGGTTTTAATACTCCTTAATGTCACTTTTGGACACATGCCAGTTTCAAAGTATGTTCAGTTTCACTTTGTCTTATTATAATTGCTAGTTACACAACTGCAATTTCTCAAACATTTGTAATAATGCTATTTAATTTAAAAATTCACAAAATTCTGGCAATCGCCAATTTACAATCAACAACATTCAGGAAAGCAGAAGCTTTATCCTACCTATCTACAAGTAGAATACTTCCATTTTGATTGCTTTGAAATGAATCATGACTCAAAAAAAAGATGTCATCATGTAATGCCATGTAGTCTTCTATCATTAAAAAAATATGCCTGGCCCTGGGTAGTGTGGCTCAGTGGGTTGGAGTGTCCTCCTGTACACCAAAATGTGGCGAATTTGATTTCTGACCAGGGCACATGTAGGACGCACCTGATAGATGCTTCTCACCTCTCTCTCTCTCTCTCTCTCTCTCTCTTCTCTCTCTCTCTCTTTCTAAAAAATATGCCTACATCATTTGCCAAAAATTAATAAAATAAAATAATATATTTTTTAATCACCAAGTGCCATAAAAGATTTAAGAGTAAAATAGAGCTAAGGAAAGATCTGATTCTGGAATAATTGAGCAACATGAAGAACTTTCTGCACATGCTAATAATATGTTAGGGTATTTTTTTAAAAAGCCTTAAAATGTAAAATCTTCAGGAACAAAATGTGAAAGGGAAAATGAGAAATGAGACATACCATTCAAATTTTATGAAATGGAACAGTGAAAAAGCAATTAGATGAACTGATCTGTTTTTGCAAGATTATTTGAATTGGAAAAGTAGGAAGCTTAATGAAACATAGGGTTAAATAGTAAAGACCTAATATATAATATGTCATCCGGAGATTTTACACTGGAAATTATGAGCTATAAGTGAGATTTATGTGGTGGTCATATAATGCACATAAAAATCTCAAGTTGAGTTTCTAATTTTTTTCACATTTTAATTTATGATATATTGAATATTATAAATTATTTTGATGAGACAGTGCCCATGGAAAAATGCAAACCTCTGGCATCCAGAAAGAAGTTGTCGATTATTATAATACATGAGAACTCAGAGGCTAAAAAAAAAAGGCTTACTAGTTTGATATTGAGAATGTTTTACATATGAATCAAAAACAACCTTGCACATACATGGTAATGCTGAAAAAGTAGTAACCCCACCTATGATTACCGTCTCTATTCAGAGGTACTGACAATGGCAGAGAATCCAAGGTAGGCTGGGTCAGGGTGTATTAGAATTGGCATCAGAGGGAGTGCAAGGTTGTATGATTAGTTTGAACACTTTGACAGGTAATTCTAATGAGCCCTCTGGAACATGATACTCAAGCATTCCATAATGAGATTCACAGGCTGGTCTGTCTTCATGCAACCTCTCTGCTGACAGCTTCACCTTCTAAGGTGCCATTTACATCATGATATGGAAATGTAAGGATATTCATTTGATACTTAGCATGGAATTATGCCTTCTTGAGGTATTGTAATAGACACAAGAATGTTGGGAATTGATAATTTGCTTGTAAATGATTCATCTAGGTGACAACAGTATTATTTCTACACATTCATATTTTCTGGGATTTTGATTGATTTGAGTTGAAAACAAGGCATGTAGCATCTAGATTAAAGGGGAAGACACCTGTGAATTTTTCTCCAACTGGGAGAAAAATAACTAGCCGTTCAGTAAGACATTTATTCAGGAATGATCCAGGATTTTTTTTCCATCCAATAAAGTCACTGTTACAGTGAATAGATTGTTTAATTTGTATGCCACAGCTTCCTTGAAGGACTGCAAACAGACACATTATGACATGGTCATTAGTGTAATAGCTCTTTTATATTGCACAGCAATCATCTTCAACACTTGAAAAAAAAGGACATTATTAATCCTTTTCTTTGAGAGACTTGAGAATGATTTTCATGTAATGGTTAATATTTTTAAATATATTGGATAAAAAAATTACCTCTGCATTTTGAATGTCTTCATGTAATGAATCTGAGCAGAAAGGTATCATCAGAGATAAAGGATTTACCCGCTAACAAGTAAAGGGCAAATGAGTTAAACCAGTTTTCCAAAATTTACTATAAAGGATTCATAAATTGTTCAGTTCATATCATTATTGTATGTTCAGTTCCATCTGGAAGTGTCACAAATTGCAAAATGCAAGTTAAGTAGGAATTATTAGAGTAGCCATAGGAAAAATAGTTAGTTTTTTTCTTATTAAAAGCTAATTTTTCAGGAGCTTTTAAAAACAATTCCTTAAAATTAAATTCTAATAATTTAACTGAAGAAAATATTTCATGGACAGCCTAGTTATTCACAGATGTGGAAATATAGAGCCTCTTGCTAATCCACTGAATAAAGAAATGGAATACCTATATTTAAATAATGATATTTGAATGCATTCTATGGATTATAGAAATAGGTAAGACAGTGTTTCAGACTGTAAACTTTGAAACTGTGAATGATAAAGAAGTCAAATCCTTAATGTCACTGAACTTATATATGATTTAAAAATGATATAAGCCATTAATGATCAGTCAACATTCCTTCATCTCCACTTGAGGCCCTCTGATATTTGTTAAAGCCAACATAAATAGGATTGTTTATTAATATGACAGTTTTGCTTTTAAAACTCAAAGGTATATATGTGATAATGTCAAATATAAGAACTGCATTTCAAGAACACAGTACTGGTTCTGGTAGTGATTTTTGGCACATTTAAGAAGGGACAAAAACAGTTTTGTTCACTAAAAGGAGTCCTTACAAACCCTTCTATTCTCTGTTATTTACACCTAAGGGGATTCCATTTATGAGGGTCAAGAGGATTGAGGATGAGTACATGTCCAGGCCAATTACAGGTACATTCTATGGCATTTTTTGCAAGGGCTTTTAGTTAAGCTACTAGTATAGGTGTCCTAGGATGGGATAATTTTTTTAACTTAAATTGTCTTTGTTGTTGCTGTTTTGTTTTGTGCATAGACAAGCAGGTGAACACAAAACTCCATTCCCCTTACATTAGAAAGTAAGGTATATAGTCTCTACTCCTACCATTTGACACAACTTTACCTTCTATTCACTGGCAATTTAAATTCTGCTAGGGTGTATGACTCCAAGCTTAACAAGTACATTTTAAATTACAGATTAATTATTTTCTCAGCAGTAAAATATTTTCTTATTCATAGATTATTTTTATCTAGATCTAATACTTTAAAAATGTATATGGTAAAACTACATTCACATGCACATACACTAAACACACAATATATATAAACCATGTACCATATGTATAGTACATCATATATGTATATGTACTTGAAATATATTACTTGTGTTTTATAGAAAATAAAAATATCTCTTAACAGTTATGCATCTTAATGCAAGCAATTATAAATTAGTCACTGATAGACTGGATTACTTTACATACAATGATTTTTAAAATCTGTGTTAAGTATTATCTTTAAGATATAGACAATAGTTAATTGTAGATAAATATCTATAGTATAGTGTTTTGGACATTTTAAAATGCTATTTTTCTAGTTCTTATATTTTTAAAATGTTTGTGAGTAAAAAGTGTTTATATTTTAATTGAAGTGGATGACAATATTTTAACAACTAAAAATAATTTTTGGAATTAAGTGAGGTTTAACCTATAACTAAATGAGCATTTGACTTCTTAAACAGAGAGCAGTCAAATCCAACTTTGCAGGCCTGACAAAATTAGCTTGCTGTTTCCTCACATGGCAGAAGTTGGAGCGTGAGCTTTCTGGTACTGTTTTTATAAGGACACTAATCCCATGTATGGAGACTCCAATCTCAAGACCAATCATCCCCCCAAAGTCCCACCTCTAAATACCATAATGTTGGGTATTAGGTTTCAACATATGAATTTTGAGGGGCAGCAGACATTCAGTCTATAGCAAGAATCTTCAAATGTTTTCATATCTCCATCTGAAGAGATTGCTGACTGTCAAACCTGAATTTGCAAAAGTATCCTCATTCTGTCATGGAAATTATTTTTTAATCCCTATATTTTTATTGAATTTATTGTGGTGGCATTGGTAATAAAATTACATAGGTTTTAAGTGTACCATTCTATAATATATCATCTGTATATTGCATTGTGTGTTCACCACTCCAATTCAAGTCTCCTTCCATCACCATTTATCCTCCCTTCAACCTCTCCTACCTCCTCTCACTACCTTTTCCCTCTGGCAATCACCATACTATTATCTGTCTATAAGTTGTTGTATTTTTTTTTTGCTTAAATTTTTTACCTATTTTATCCAGCCCCCCTTGCCTTTTGACAGCTGTCAGTCTGTTCTCTGTATGAATGAATCTGTATCTATTTTGTTTATTTATTGTGTTCATTGGATTCCACATATAAGTGAAATCATATGGTATTTTTCTTTCTCTGACTGGCTTATTTCACTTTGCTTTGTGTAGATTTCTTAAATAATTATCTCTTAAATGTATATTGCATACTGTTAGTAGTGAAGTATTTTGGTTGGTCTATTGTTACATAGCAAACTATTACTAATCTTTGAAGCATAAAACAAAAAACAATTGTACATTACATTTTTTTAGGTCAAAAATTAGGGTAGTGCACAGCAGAGATAACTATCTGCTCCACAATGGCTTGTGACTAAAATGGGATGAGTTAAATGTTTGGAGATGGCTGGGATGACTCAAATGAGGCCCAAAACTGTAATGAACAGAATAGGTTCTTCACATTCATATTTAGCACCTGAACTATGGTGGCTGGAACAGCTGGGCCTCTCTGTCTATTGTACTTCCTTTCTATGCAGTCTTTCCACACAGCTATCTTGAGCTTCCTTATAGCATGGCAGTCTCCTAGAAGTCAGACTTCTTTCAATGCAGCTGGTTTCCCCCACAGTGAGTATTCCAAGGGAGCAAAACATAAGCTGCAAGGTTTGGTTACAGAGGGCCTCCCATATTTAGTGTGGTAGAGTACTACATAGGGTATGAATATCCATTGCAGAGGATACCTTTGTAGACTAGCTACTACATATAACAATGCTGCAAACAAAATACTTCTACTTCTGGTGGAGTCATCACCATTACTGGTTGTCTTGAGCCTTTTGTTTTGGAGACCGAATGTTTCATCTTTATATTTGGCATATATATTTTTTTATGTTCTGCTATAATTACCATTTAAGATAATACTTATGCTTTGTTATTATAATCACCATCAACTGTTATCCATACCATGTAATTGTTCTTATTTTTTAGAGTGTAGAGTCAATTTAAATGAGTTCCAATTCAAAATATTGCCTCTAATTTATTTGAAAAGATGATTTGAACTTTAAATTTTCTAAGCCTACATGATTGAATAAATTTGTTTGTATTTACTGTTTTAGCTTGCCAGAATTTTATAGATACAGCAATAAAATTTTGTTATATTTATTCATGCTTATTATTTTAAAAATGAATTATTGTCAAATAGGCACTCAATAAATCAATGTTGAAATGATTATCAGAATTTTCAATATGCTTGAGTATCTATAAAGGCTGACAGCTTCGTGCTTTAGAGCAAGTTGACTTTATTCTGCATCTGGATGTGCCTTGTTTCAAAATATAATGAAAGCAACTCTGTTGCCAGGTGCAGCAGGTTCACAGAAGCCTGAAATTGTTCCCAAATCAACATAATGTTAGTGTGACTTCACGAGATAGTTGAAATAATGTATTTCTAAATTGGCTGCATTAAGCAATTATTCAGATCATTGCTGAAATCCTGTAATTTGCTTTCTTCCTTTCAGTCCCAGCGGCGTGTCACATTTCACCTACCAGAAGGCTCTCAGGAAAGCAGCAGTGATGGCGGACTGGGAGACCATGATGCAGGCAATCTTCCCAGCGCATCCCATGCTCTGCCCCTTGGTTATCTTCAGGAGGAGTACTTTGATCATTCTGCACCCAACAACCGCACTGAAGGGGATGGCAACTCTGATCCTGAATCCAGTAAGTTAATACCTCTCTTTTCCTGAAGTATAAATGGGTTTATTGTTTGCAAGTCAAACAACTGTAGCCATAATAACACCAGCTATTTAATAATGTTAATATGCGTTACACATTTTTAAAAGGTAAAAATACTAAATTATCTAGGAGGCCCATATACATCCATTTACAGTATTTGAAATGTGTGATCATATCTACTTTGAATAAAACTATTTATGAAATTTAACATGGTCATTTTGTTTAATCATAGCTAGGGTTTTTTTTTCTTTATATCTGCATATATATATTTATATGTACATAACTAGCCATTTTATTTTATTCATTTAATTTATTTGCATATATATAAATTATTTTTATAATTCATAAAAATTATTTTAGGTTTATTTTTCTCATAAAAAGCATAGGAAATTATTTTTTAAGGAAATAAGAGATCCTGACTCCAATGCAGAGTAGTTGGTTTTAGGTTTTCAATGATGTACTGAACACATGCCTTATGGCATGTTACTGTTTATAAAAAGATTCAGATTCGGTCTCCATACTAAAGGCATAAAAGGCTATATTTTATAAAATCCAAAGATGTTGAATTCTTAAAAAGGATCATGAAGCTGATACTAAATGGAGAACTTAATTAAATTTATTACCTTTAAATGTATTGAACATCCAGCTTTCTGATAATTTTAAGAAATACAAAATTTGGTAAGGTTATACATATCTCAAAATATTCTGATTTCCAATCATTATAATTTGCTCCAGATATGTTTCCTATACATAAAAGTGTATAGGTACAAAAGAGCATACTGTATATGTGAGAAGAGACATAGGTATAAACCAATATGAAGAAAAGAGACCAAGGAAAGAGAATAAACATATGAAATAAATTAATAGAAAATAGAAATTTTGAAAAGCTATTTTGAACATTAAGGTTTGTATGGGTACATAATTCAAATAAAGCATGTAGTACTGAGAACAAAATGGCTTCCCCATCATTATGTTTTAACCTTCTATTTTTGAAACTCCAAAAAATAAGGGAAATCAAGTGGTTGAACATCAAGATATAATCTAAATATATAGAACCAATGATAACAACATCAACTTTTTTCTCTCTACAAGAGTAGATATTGGATATTAAAGGTGTTTCAATATAAACACTTTAGAGACTTGTTAGTCACCAAGTTCAGAAAGTCCTAAACATCTGCTATGCCTATATTCAATTTTATACTTACAATAATTTATCACTGTTCATTCTGAGAATGAAAAATTCTATAACATGAAACACTATTCTACCTTTCATTTACCGTGTACATGAGGACATAATTATTTCTAGTTGTGACTATATCTACCACCACAATAAACTCAGAATCAATCTATAATAAGAATATGGTCATAAGTAACAAATATGTATTAAACAAAGTATCCTTGCTCTTTTTTACTCCATACATTATTATTTTAATTGTAGGCCTATCACTTCCTGCTTAACAGATAATATAAAGTTGAAATGAGCATCATTTCTATAGAGAGAGTTGATTCCTTTGACTATGCTATGTTACTGAGAACTTTTCTTAGAGATTGCAAAGCCAACAATGAAAGAATAAACTTAGAGTAAGCATTCACAGTGTGGATCTAACACTAAAATAAAAATTCAAACTGAATGAGACTAAGCTGGGATATTATTGATAGTAAAAGAGGCAGAATTGATATGTGTCAGAAATTACGAAACATTTAAAATATGCAATACAGTTTTATTGATCCCAATTACAGATGGTAAATTATATGTAATAATAAGTAGCTGTTTTAAAAATACTCACATGAAGAGCTCTTTACAGGACCTGATTTTATTTATAGTTAGAGTGCAAGTGTTAGCAACAATGTATGCACTAACATAGTTAAGAGCTATTTTTTATAGCTTATTTCTACCAAGGACTAAGCATTTGTCTCCTCTAATCATATTGGCACTGTTATTTTGATCATTAAATATTTTGTTCATAATTATAGGATGAGGCAATGACAAAATGTAAGTTAGCAAAGTTCTTTTATTAATTAGGTTTTATTTTAAAATTGGGGTAGCTGTAGGCACTAATAATAGTAATACAAATAATATATTTTTGCTATTTGCTATTTTAATAAGTTTATGCAAAGGGCAGAGGTAATTAACAATTAATGTCCATTTCTGTATATGTCTAAAATATTAATGGGTCACTTTTTAAAGTTTCTTTATTACTATGAGTAATATCAACTACCTATTCTCCCACTGGACCTAGAACTTCCCTCTAAACTATGTTCCAAAAGAATTTTTTTATTAGGTATTTCATTTTGGACAATAAAGGATCTTATTATTACAAGTGCAAGAAGCACAATATTTCACTTTTTAAAGAAGTTGTATTATACTAAAATGGCATATTAGTGAGATTTTTAATATAGTGTATGTGTGTGTTTTGTTTTGAGTAAAAAGGAAAAAAATAGCTGATACAAACTTTGCCATAGGAAAATAATTTCCTTAGATTAATACAGATGATAATATATATTGATTCTTAAAAAAGAAACTCTATAGTTCTGAAACAGTACATAATAATGAGTTTTGTGATATGGAGCAGATGCCAGTAAACTGTGAAGTGTTAGTCAATAGCACCACAAATAGGAATGTAAACTGCTGGAGGAAATAAATGTTGTCCTTAAGCAATTGAATTAATTTATGCAGATCCCATTTCATATTGTGAAATGCATTATAACTTCAATCTGCTTTCTTTTCTGCTAATGAATAGCCCAAAATAGTACATAGTTCTGAAAATCCCTTGTAACTTCACAAAAACAAATGGAAATACAACTTTTATGAATATGATTTTTCCCAAAATTTGCTAAAGGGATTTATTAATGCTACTTTAACCTATAGTTCCCAGGTTGATAAAAATCTGCTGATTAGATGAAAAAATTATGCTATCCATTCTCTTGAGTCTTTTGCCAAGAATATTAACTCTCTTTTTTAAGATAAAGAAACAAGCAAATGCAATCCAATTATTTATTTCTCTTTTAGGAGACAAGTTTAATAAAACATTCTGTCTTATTCCATTTGAAAGCTTTCTGAATTCTTAAATTTCACAATTGCAATCTTCTGACTTTAGCCTTTGGTCTGAAAGTCGCTTACTGCCATCCTATGAGTTTTTGTCTTTCTTAGCTAATGGCCTCTGTCCCAGAGCTTTCCTCTCATGATAGCCCCATCAAATAATGTGTACTGTTTCCAATGGACCCTGCTCTTCGAAGCTAGCTATTTTAGTGGAAACAAACAAACAGAAGTCCAATTCATAAACAGTATTATTGGTTGGTTCCAGGTTATTGTGGATACTCTAACAGGTAATGTCTTTGTATTTTCAAAGGCTCTTGTGGAGATATGCAAGGGTGTGGCCCTAGTAGAGAACAGGGTGTGACTGTGTAATGCTGGACATTTTATATATTAAGATATGTTATAAATTAAGAAATTTGAGGACAGTGTGATCCTCTTCAGAATACTCTAAAAACACTAAACTACATATGGCTCAATGTTCATATCTACTTATTCATAAGTGGCATTAGGTAAAATGTAATTTATGAAGAGAAGAGTTAAACATGCTTCCCAAGTTTTTTTGTTTTTTGTTTTTAGGGTTTTTTTGGGGTTTTTTTTGTAAAACATTGCTCTGATATTATAATTCAGGCTAACTTCTGACACATGGAAATATTAATAAAGTTAACCATGCTAAACATCAGAGATTTTTTTAATATCTCATATATATGAAGTCAGATGTGTGTGTGTGTGTGTGTGTGTGTGTGTGTGTGTGTGTGTTCTCTTAAATACAGAATGCATTGCCACTCTCTCACTATGGTTGAGTAAGAAAAGGGTACCTTCTAAATTTCTAAAAGTCTATTGGCACATTATAACTTCAATGATCATAGATAACATGCATGATTCTTTGGAAGAGAAATGGTGAAATAAAATGTTTGTAAACAGATTCAAATCAGTAAGTCAGTCTTCAGTTTACCAGCCATAAATCAGTTCATTTTCAGAGAGAATTCTCCTAACTGAAGGGGGAAAAGGTCCTAGTTTAATCAAAGTTTTAATTTTCTTTAACTGACAAAGTTATGTCATATGCATTTTTTAAGACCTTTTCCTGGATGTGGTCATTTCACACATTAAGTCACTTTATCTGAAAATGTTACAGTTGGTCTAGTGTCTAAAATTTGAGCTTAAAGTAATACTTATGTGGAAAATTTCATCACCTTTGAAAAAAAAGGTTAATTTTTCTTTCACATTACAAATTTCTGTGATACAAAAGAAAAATATAGTTCCAAGAGTATTTAGGACTAAAGAAGTTCTATATTTAAAATAAGGAGGGATTATTTTTCATTAATGGAAAAATGATAAATCTCTCTGCCAAACGATAGCTCAGGTTAACATCTCTTTGACATTCATTTTTCTTTCGCTAGATCAGGTTTGCTTAGCACTCTAATATGGTACTAATTAATTCAGAAAAAAGGGAAGTAATTAATCTTTCCCTGGCAACACACTTTGATCCTCTACCAGTAATCAAATTACATGTTATAAAAAGTAGAAGACCAATTTGATTGACTAGAGTACTACTCAGAGAAATTCTAAATTTTGTCTTGATCTGCAGAGACTGTTGGTATGTAATAATATTAGAGTGATTATTAGTTGAACATTTGATTAGGTAAATATCTAATTCTGAATGTAGAGAATTGATAAAATTTAAAAAAAAGAAAACTATGAAACTTAAAAGAATCACCTATTGGCTGCCTCTTTGTTGGGAGATGATATGTGCAAAGAGTAGCTCCCAAAAAGGTTTAATTTCCAAAATATATAAAGAACTCATAAAAATCAACACCAAATAAACAAACAACCCAATTAAGAATTGGGCAGAAGACTTGAAAATACACCTCTCTCAAGAAGACATACCAACAGCCAATAGATATATGAAAAGATGTTCAACCTCACTGGCAATCAGGGAAATGCAAATTAAAACTACAATGAGGTACCTCCTCACACCTATTAAATTATCCATTATCAACAAGACGAGCAATAACACGTGTTGGAGAGGTTGTGGAGAAAAGAGAATCCCCAATCTCTGCTGGAAGGAATGTAGACTGCTACAACCACTAGTGATTGTAGTCTGGTGATTCCTAAAAAAAAATTAAGAATAGAGCTACCATAAGGCCCAGCAATCCCTCTCCTGGGTATATACTGAAAAACTAAAAAACGTATTCACAAAGACATATGCACCCACATGTTCACTGCAGCATTATCATGGTGGCCAAGACATGCAAACAACCAAAGTGTCCTGTGGTAGAGGACTGGATAAAGAAGAAGTGGTGCATATACACAATGGAATACTACTCTGCCTTACGAAATGATGAAATATTGCCATTTGCAACAACATGGATGGACCTTCAGAACATTATGCTAAGTGAAATGAGTCAGTCAGAAAAAACTAACCATATGATGATTTCACTCATATGTGGGATATAAAACTGAAACTAACACAAACAGTAGAGTGGTGGTTGCCAGAGGGAAGGGGCTGAGGGGTGAAGGGGTCCTAATATAAGGTGACAGAAGATTTGACTTTGGGTGGTGGGCACACAGTGCAATATACAGATCTTGTAACATAGAAACGCACACCCAAAACCTATATGATCATGTTGACCAATGTCATCCCAGTAAATTTAATAAAAAATTTTAAATTTAAAAATTAAATAAAACAATAACTTACTAATGGATCATTAAAATGTCACCCTTCATAATTAAGAGCATTAGGGATCAGATATCTGAAGGCAAACTAAAGCTGTCCAAATATTTTCCCAGAAAAATTTTAATATACATGTATAATTATTCATCTGAAAAATTTAGCAAGAAAATACCATTCAGTTTCTTAAAAAAATAATAATGGGCTATATATGTTATATGGATGGCAGAGCATACTCTTCCAGATTATGTCACAGAAAATTATCTAAATCCGTTTAGCAAGTGTTACCCATATAAGTGTTCATTGGATATTTTTGTTTGTTGCCAAATATCTAGGTTATTTGACTTCATAAGTCCTCTATATTTCTTTAAAATATTTTTTGTGGGAACCCACATATCAATTCCTGTATTACAACAAGAATAAAAGTAAAGGCTGTCATTTTGTTAATATTGTTATGTGAAACAAAAGGGGAAAGCACTGGACCTAAGAAAGAGGAGCTATGCTCCTTTAGTTGTTAATTATCCATCCAGGCCAATTCTGTCTCTGCTGGCTATGTATTTGAAACCTAGCTTCCTAAAACTGTGTTCATTCTTAGCCTGTAATGTACTGTCAGTCCATGGGGGTGGAGGGAGTAAAATAATTAAATAAAGAATTTGAATCAGCTCAGCAAAATTGAAGTCACATATTGAAATATAAATTAATCAGTGTGTCTCAGGAGAGATATTATCAATTATCATTTCTATTATGTTCCACTTGGTGAAAGGGACTGAACTCAATGGTCCTGGATTCTAGAGGTATAAGACAAATGCCTGACAACTTTCATTGCCTTGCCAAGTGACAGTGACATATAGCTTTATCCTTCTATTGAAATAAAAAATTTCTTCATGTAGAGTAATATTTTAAGCTAACAATAATATTAAAACACTTTTTTCATTCTCAAAGGAAAATCATTGCAGTTATGAATACTGTCTCTGACACCAGCTTATTTCAGCCCTTGATGTGTTATATAAATAAAGTATATATAAATAGATTACAAAGAATAGTTTTACCCAAGTGTTCAGCTGTCTGCCATTGCTTGGGAAAGAATAAGGCACACTTGATAGTAGTTTGTATACTAAATGAGCTTAGATAGATATAAACAGTGATCTAGTGGCAGATGATCTGTAATATATATTAATTTTATCACTTAAACTGACATGCTTTTGCAAAGACAGTTTTTCTCTTTTCAAGATTATGAAAGTGTATATATA
>NW_005371125.1:1011677-1016206 GCF_000412655.1 Myotis brandtii | reverse complement strand
TATATAGATATATATATAGATATATAAAATGGGTGAAACAAATCTTACTATACCATCTTATCATATACAACTTTCTATACAGGAAATGCAATCACAACACGGACCAATTGAAAAATCACTTATAATTTGTGGTATCTAGGTTTTGTGAAGGCAATGAAGGATTTATACTAGAGATAACCTAAAGAAAAAGTCACAAAGTCATGGATCAAAATGAAAAGTATATCTCTAAAGTTGAAAACTTGATGACATTTACAGGATTCTATTTGGGTGACAGCATCTAAGATGACTGTATTTTTGGTATCTTAAACTAATATGGATTAGATAGAGGTTTATCACTCAAAAACAGGCCATGCTAAGCAAAGCAATCTCTTATGTTGTCTTTCTTTTTGAAAATGACAAGCGCTAGGAGCTTGGCACAAGCTGGCAGTTGAAAGCCAATGCCATAAGGTCTGGAATGTCAGTAAACTTGAATAACTGCCTTCAATGACAGAGAATAGGTGGCCTTTTCTTCACAATAACACTTCCTTTCCTTCTAAATTTTTATCAGGCTACCTACACCATATAATAAAGTTCATTTGATATATATATTTCTATTATTTATGAGCCAAGAGGCAGTTTTCTTTATGACCTTCTTCTGTCTTTCTTCTGCTTCTTTTATCTAACTCTCACTCCTCACTTTTCTTTGCCTATAAGACTGTGCCATTTGTTCCTCTTTATAGTTCTTTGAAATATAATATCAGTCATGCAAGACGCAACTTTTGGGTTTTTAGTAACATTAGTCACAGTCTAATTTCTTGTTTTAAAATAATTTATATTTTAATGAATGAGGATAAATATAGCAATATATTTTTTCCTTAATGACACTTTTAGATTGTACAGTAACTTGCAACTCTCATAATTTATTTCATTAACAGAACACTCAACAACTAATAAGTATCAAGGAATTCATTAAATAATGAATAACTATAGACAGTCTTACCAGGATTTCTGCATTTTGTTAATTTTATCTTTACTGAATGTTGAAGATACCCAATAGAAAATACTAGTAAAAGTGACAGTGTTTGCTGAATGTGATTTTTCCCATTTTTATCAGTAATCTTAGTAGTTGTTGCTTACATTCCATTTAAATTAAAATAAAGTACATAAACTAAGTATGGCACTTATTTTTATCAAAGTTATATTAGAAAAGTTTTTAGTTACATAAAAATATACTAAATAGAATACATGAAATTAGCCTTTAAGAATTGTTTTTTTCTCAGAAATTTCCTAACCTGTAATTTGTATAGCTCTCAAAAACAATGAGAAAGCAGGTGATTTTAAATATTAATTTTGGTTATCTATTTAAATCATACTTTAAAAAATTTGGATGTTAACTAATAATTTTATTGTAATACATAATTTTGTAATCATTATCCATAAAATCTCCTTACCACAAACTATAGCAGGTCATCTCTTTTAGGCCATAGTTTTGCCTATTACAGGTTCTAATTCAGACACTGCAATGAACTGGCTATGTGGCCTTTTAACCTCCTTGTGTCTTTTTTTCTTTAGCTATAAAATGAGGAGAATTACACTGATCTGTTAATGCCCCTTCTAGGATCATTATTTTGTAACTTTTATAATCCAGAAATGTACATGTTAAGGTGTTGCCTTTTATAAAGTCTTTAAATTTAAACCTCTAAGCAGCCTTAATGCCATCTTGACCAACTACCTCATTATGCAAATGAGAGAACTGAGATTTAGCCCTTATAAGCAATAACCTCATGTCCTGAACCAAGATTTGATGTTTATCATGTACTAAGCTCAATCAGTCATTAATGTTGATAAGCAGCTACCTTTTACAATCAATAAAACAATTTGTTAAAGAATAGACAAGTATAAAATTTAAACATGATGCATTCTTCAAGAGTAATATTGATTTTGGGGGATTTTTTTCAGTCTTTGTTTTTAAAATGCAGTTTTCAATTGTAGTTGACATACAATATTGTATTTGTTTTAGGAATACAACATAGTGATTAGACATTTGCATACCTTAGAAGTGATCATCTGCTATATTATGTCACTTACACCTGGAATCTAAAAAAGCAAACAAAAAATAAATAAATGAACAAAAGAGAAACAAATTCATAGGTATAGAGAACAAATTGGGAATCTTGTTTTAATATTTCCATACTGGCAATATGTTTTTTATATGCATGATGAGGTCATATATTAAAAATAAAAAAAGTTTTTATTTGGAATCTTCTAGAGTTGTAAAGACAATTTAAACAATATGGACTGCTGATTTCCAAAATTACTATTAGTCTTAACTAATAAAAGTTTTATAGGAAAAATGGCAATCATGCTGAATGTTAATGATCATTATATCAGGAAAGCTAACTAATCTTTACTACTGTTATCTACATAGCTAATTCATCATTTATTTATTTATTGTGTGTACTATTTACAAAACAATTGGGATTAAAATAAATTATTGATGGTAAATTTTCTCTGAATATTTTTAAAGGAATATAAACAGAATATCAAAGAGGTAAACACAGAAAGAATATGTAAATACTAGAGGCCCAGTGAACAAAAATTTGTGCACTCGGGGGGAGTCCCTCAGCCCAGCCTGTGCCCTCTCGCAGTCTGGGACCCCTCGAGGGATGTCCACCTGCTGGCTTAGGCCCGCTCCTCGGGGGAATGGGCCTAAGCTGGCAGTCAGACATCCCTCTGGCAGCCCGGGAGCCCTCGGGGGATGTCCACTTGCCAGCAGAGAGCAGGCCTAAGCTGCAGTCGGACATTCTTAGCAGGAGAGGCTCCCACCACCACCGCTGTACTGGCAGCCATCAGCCTGGCTTGTGGCTGAGCAGAGCTCCCCCTGTGGGAGCGCACTGACCACCAGGGGGCAGCTCCTGCATTGAGCGTCTGCCCCCTGGTGGTCAGTGTGTGTCATAGTGACCAGTCATTCCCAGTCATTCTGCTGTTAGGGTCAATTTGCATATTACCCTTTTATTATATAGGATAGAGGCCTGGTGCACGGGTAGGGGCTGGCTGGTTTGCCCTGAAGGGTGTCCTGGATCAGGGTGGGGGTCCCGCTGGGGTGCCTGGCCAGGCTGGGTGAGGGGCTGATGGCCATTTTCAGGCTGACCACGCCCGCGGGCCTGAAGCAGGTATCTGGGATTTATTTAACTTCTATAATTGAAACTTTGTAGCCTTAAGCGGAGCTCAGGTCCAGCCAGGGCAGACAGGAAGCTTGGCTTCCTCCATTGCTGGGGGCAACCCAAGCCTCCTGCTCTCTCCAGCTCTGTGGCCGCTGTCATCTTTGTGATGGAGTGAGGGAGTGATGGAGTGAGGGAGTGACAGAGTGAGGGAGTGAGGGAGTGATGGCTAATTTGCATATCACTCTTTTATTAGGTAGGATATCCCTCATCTAATCTGCTAAAAACTTGACTCTCCATTCTTGAATTCTTGCCATTGTACCCTACTTCAATTTTCTGGAAGAATGATGAAGTTATAATTAACAATGAAGTGACTTTGATAGACTCAAGTCTGCTGAGTTAATATTGTGCCATATAGTAAAAATGTTTGGAGTAAACATTATACTTAGTTTTTATGGACGATGATTAGAACTGAAGATGAAAGGATGTCAACTTTAGGAACTAAAGAGGAGCTGCACTCTGCTCAAACTTTTAGGAAGATTGTTAGCTTCCATTTATGCTAAATTTATGACATGCAAGGTAATTCTCTGGATTGAGAAAGTTATGCTGAAATTTTAATACATGTATTTTGAGAAAAGTAATTTTTCATCTCAAAAATATTGTTTTCAAGCACAAAATTATTTAAACATGTAAAAAACAATTTTTAAATCAAATTTAGAATATTCTACTTCTGTTCCTCAGCTCATCAGTATTATATTACAAGGCTCACTAACACAATATAGGTTTTTTTTGTTTGTTTTGTTTATTTATTGATTTCTTTATTTTTCAATTTAATTTATTGGGGTGACATTGGTTAATAAAATTATATAGGTTTCCAGTGTACAATTCTATAATACATCACATGTATATTGTAGTGTGTGTTCATCACCCTAAGTCAAGTCCCCTTCCATTACCATTTATCCCCCCTTTACCCTCTTCTAACTCCTCCCACCCCTCTTTCCCTCTGGTAATCACCATATTGTTGTCTGTGTCTATGAGATTTTTTTTTCTTAATCTATTCACCTATACACTTTTCCAGAGTTGGGAGGAGATTATTTCCTTTAGATCTATGTATGAAAATCAATCCAAAACTGAGCTGCACAATTTTTTTTACTAATTGAGACATCTATTTAACTGCAAACTGCCTATATCCTTGAAAATTGTGTCTTCAGCCCTAGCTGGTTTGCTCAGTGGATAGAGAGTTTGCCTGTGGACTGAAGGATCCAGGTTCGATTCCAGTCAAGGGCACATGCCTGGGGTTGTGGGCTCAATCCCCAGTAAGGGCCATGCAGGAGGCAGCCAATCGATGATTCTCTCTCATCATTGATGTTTCTATCTCTCCCTCTCCCT
>NW_005371125.1:995722-1011577 GCF_000412655.1 Myotis brandtii | reverse complement strand
TGTCCTCATAATGTATAAATACTTCTTGACTTTGATTTTAAGGATGGGCCACTTTTACAGAGGCATATACATGTTAAGTCTTTTAAAGAATACAGCAAATTAATCTCTTTATTTAAGACTAAAGTTAAAAAAGACTAAATTAAAAATTAAAAAGGAATTCAGGGATACTTTGCTTAATTCAGACTCTAGTTACAAGGATGCAGTAATCATCAGAGGTATTTTTGAAATATGAATGCAACAAAGGCCTTGGCAATTATTGGATTATCATGTTTTGTATTCAGTTATTTGTTCTTTTCCAGAGATAATTTTTTATAAAAGCTAGTTTTACTAGTTCAGAGCTACTGCACACATTGCAATACTAATGGCTTTTAGTGTTTAGTTCCCATTCTCAGGGTTGATTCTGAATTGAATTTGACAGGAGAAGAGTATATTTTGAAAAACACCACCCAAATATCTGTTTTTATTCAAGTAGAAAATTAGAGTTTCAAGATTCAAATAAAATAAAGTCCAAATATTGAAATTCCAATTAAAAGTGCCATCATATTAAGCTATTAACTCTTCCATTCTGAAAGAACTAGCGATTATATATTTTTTTCAGAACAGCTTAGCTTCTAATATATCTGAAATCCAAATATCATGGGGAAATATCTTAAACAGACTGAACCCAATTCAGTAGCCATGTAACTGTCTGAAATATCCCCCTCAGGGTTTCAAAGGATATGAACTGTGGATAAGTAAAACAGCAACAACAACAAACCACCTTTCATCTAGCTAGAATGTTACCATAACGCCCAAAAATCTGAAGTGAATCTGTCTATACATTATCACTTGATAAAACATAAAATCACACTGCTTTCAGAGTTGAGAGTGACAACTACTTGATAGGTGAAATTAATCACATATTTAAACCATGTTTTCTGAGTTGTTTCAGTAATACTAGCTTTGTAAAATGAAAAGATAATTATAGCAAATTCAAGCTAAAACCTTAAGAGACCTTGATTTTAAAACACATTCATTTTCTTTGTTCTTCCACACCCTAATAGACTTTTTTTTCCCTGAAACTGAAGAATTTTAACCCTTAAAAGATTTAAAAATGCATTAAGATGTAGGAGGTACAGATATGTGTTGTCCTCTTTCATTTCTGTTTTTAGTTTCACATCTACAAAGGTGAGTCTGGTTGCTGTTGCCATATGTATGGTTAAATAATTAGTTATGAAGAGAAGTATTCTAATGGGATGGGGCCAGACTGCCTTATTAGACTCTCAGTTCTACCACTTACTGGTGATATGACATTTGACAAGATATTTAAGTTCCCTGTGACTCAGTTTTCTTATCCTTAAAAGAGCAATGATCACAGCTGCCTTATAACATTGTTGTATTAAAGGAGTGTGTGCACATGTATCTGAGTATATACATGCACTTATAGCATTTATACTAATTTTTCTTGTGATAATGCATATTCTCACTCAGTACTTTTCAAAGTTTCATGTGCACACACACAATCTGGAGATCTTGTTAAAAAATGCGAACTCAGTAGTCTGATGTGGGCACCTGAGATTCTGCATTTCTAACAAGCGCCCAGGTGATGTCAATGCTGCTAGTCTGGGAACCACACTGTACATAGCAAAGTCCTGACAAATGCATTGAGTAGCTGACAAAAATAGAGATGAGGGAGAGTAGTGCAATGATTGGCCATATGAATTAAGGCTCTAGAATAATTCATTATGAGCTGTGATAAAGCCTCAAAGGATATTATGCTATATTTTAAGATGTATCAAAATCTACTGTACTAGGGTTTATATTGTAAACACTTTGGGAAGCATTCCAAATAGATATGAAGGGCTTCTGTGCACTCATTTAATTCTTCAACAAAAAGATTTTTTTTCCTTACTATCTCTTGATACATGCATATGTGCGCACACACAAAAGTACACATCTTATTTTTGACAATTATTATTTGAAAAGCAATTCATTTCACTATATGCCACCATGTCATCTAGGTGAGCATAAATGCTATCTTTATTCTAGGCATGAAGCTATATATGGCTCTTCATTTCTAAGAGATTAATCAGGGGAACAACAGGACAGATAGGGCATTAGAAAAATGGAGTACTAACTGCGGAATCAAGTAATTGAGTCAGCAAACATCTTATATGCACATGAAGTCATTATGCTTCCCATTATACACAAGCTGATTAAGAATCTTTCCGGAGCATTGCTAGTGTTTATGTTTTTATATCTGTGGACTGTTATCAGAATGGAGAATAAAGAAAGGTGAATAAAGGAAGCTGAGAAAGTCACAGAAAATAAATGCAAAGAGAAAGATGTTTCCTACTGAATGTGGAGTGCTGGGTTGTTTTATTTGACTACTTTTGCATGTATACAGAAGGATCTGTTTTTGTGTGTGTGCCTACAGAGTCATAAAAAGAAATGTCCTGTTGTGAAAGTCCTAATAGTTTTGAGAAAACATATTTGCTTAGCAATTCAGTGTAGATGTGTTCTATGATAGGAACTTTAATTGGATAACTGCTGATTATGTGTGAATTTTATTTCTTTCTTTATCTCATTGCTTACTAATATATCTTAGTTTAGTTTGAAAGAGTGAAGAATTATTGGCTGATTATTTGTTCTTGCATCTTGTTTTATTATCATCATTCTTTTTTTTTTTTTTGCAATCTTTCCCCTTAATCCCCCTCCCAGTATGTTTTAGAAGGCTCTACGCCATTTTATGTCATTTTATGTCATTTTATGGACATAAAATGAAGGGCGGTCTTTGTTTTTAGTATCCTTGATGCTTTCTGAATATAGATGCTTAGGTAAATTGTGAGCAGATGTGTTTTCATCTCTCATCGTATATGCCTTTTTCTATTCTATAGTAAGAATTAAAGATAGTCAAGTTCTAGTCAACACTGTGGCTTCTTCAAATTAAAACTTCACAATGTTTAGAAAATATTACCTTTTATTTCAAAGTGTTTTAAATTTTTCAAATTAATAATCAGAACTTTTTCCCGAATGAATAATTTATGATATTAATAACAGCAGCAATAGCAGTGATCATATAGTCAAAAGTAAAATATTCATGTTTAAATTTGCAGCTGATATACATTTCATTGTAAGTGGGTGGATTAATTTGTTAGAAAGGGTATATTGAGAATATGTTATTACTAATTTGTAAATCAAGCCTACATTTCTACTTTATAGGCATACATGCAAATAAATATCCCTCTCCTAAGTAAGGATTGAACATACTAAAGGTAAACCAAACTAACTTACTCTCAACAAGAAGTAATAAAAAGAATACTTGCCATTTTTATAACTTCTCACAATTTTCAGAGACATAAACCATCTCTAGTATTATGTTTTTATTTTATAAACATGGCAGCTCCATTTTTTTTACTCCAACACAAGAGTGTTTCATTGTAAAATAAGAGTATATTTTTAATGCTCTGTACATGACTGTATTATATGAGATCAAGCATTTATTGGAATATTTTAACGTGATTTATTGCAAGGAAATCCATGGGGAAATGCCATTTTTTGCTACGAAAATTATAGGTGAACACACAAAAAAATGTGAAATTTATTTTAAAGTATTTTATACTGATGTTAGTAAAGAAACTGCTATACATCTGGAATGCTGAATGCCCTTTTGGACTTTAGCCTGTGCTGACTTACAACAAGTAATTATCTAATGAAGTTAGTGTTAAGAATGGCTGAGAGTTCTTGAAGCAATGATTTGCAGTTTTACAAATTATTGTAGATCAAATGCTAATGCCTCATTTGTATTCTTTCTTCTTGTTCTTGAATCTACATCTTTAAGCAAATATAGAAATGGCTTTTAAAAGAAATGCTCATTCGTATGGGAAAGTAAATGGCCCTAAGGGAGATACATGAATTACTCCTTAATGTCCTCCTTAAATTACTTATTCATGTTTTTGAAGAAAATAATAAGTTTCTTATCAAATTAATACATATCTACTTGGTATGACATACCGGTATTCAGTAGAAAGAACATTGTTAAGGATAAGGGGAACTGAGATGTAGTCTAGATTTTGTGATAAATCTGTTTTCACTTTGAAGGGGTCAGTTATTCTTTTTAGGCCTGTGTCATATGTTTGTAAAATAATAGGCTTGGTATAGCTCTGTAATTTGGAGTTCAGTTTTCCTATACATAACATTATACTCCATTTAAATGACAATTTAAAAATTCTTTTTGTTTCTGTTACATTACCTTATTTTATTAATCTATAATAATAAAAATGTAATATGCTAATTAAACCAGACATCCTTTTGGACGTCCTTCTGGCCATCCTTCCAGATGAAGCCGGGGCTGCAAGGGAAGCCCGGGTCCCAGGTGCCTGCCAGCAGCCGGAGCAAAGCCCGGGTCCTGGGTGCCTTTCTTCATTGTAAATAAAGAAATAACTGGAAAAAGTCTATGAAACATCTGTTTGCAAATATTGGACAACTGGCAATGCAGAATTTTGGTCACTGAGAGAAGGGAAACAAAGGGAGAGAGCCCTAATATTTATGTCCCTGATTTTCTGCCTGGAGAAACTTTCTGGATCATACATAGTACCTGGAAGGGGATTCTAAACAGAGCATGGTGGTCTCACTGAGTTAGGGAAACAGATCAGGGATCAGGGAGGCTGCAGTGACTGGACTTTGTGGGCCAGTGTATCAGAGAGAAGGGCATTGCTCAGATAAAGAGCCCCAAACATCTGCATGGTGTCTCATTGAGTCTCTAGCTGCATACTGTTCCCTGCACACTTAGAATGAGATTTCAAGTGGTTGGTCAAAGAACAATTACTGAGAACAGAACAAACTACTAGGAAGCTATAAGCTGAACAAGTCCCAGCACTAACAAAGAATTGAGAAATGGAAGAGTTCTGATCCCACACAGTAATGAGACTTTTCTGAACATCTGGTACACTTAATAGAGACCCGAGAAAGGCCATGCCTTTATATTAAGGCTAAATACCCCTAGATTAAAGGCCACCATAAGTCCATACCAACAGAGCTTAAATTCAAGTCTTAAAAGCTGATCTGCAGGCAATTTAACTGTCTTCCAAATAAAGCTGCTCTTCAAAAGAAGAACAAAAAATTTAGACACTTAGCAATTACTGGGAAGAAGCAGCAAAGTGGGAATCAAAATCAGGAAATATAAATAGATTAAAAAAACAATAATGATTGAAAGCAGACAAGAATTTTAGAGAGCTATTTTAAATATGTTGATGAACTTAAAGGAAAGCATGAACATAATAAGGAGATAAATAGAAGATATAGAAAAGAGCAAAGTGTGACCTAGCTGGTTTGGCTCAGTGGATAGAGCGTTGGCACATGGACTGAAGGGTCCCAGGTTGGATTCCAGGCAAAAGCATATGCCTGGGTTTCTGGCTTGATCCCCAGTGGAGGGCATTCAGGAGGCAGCCAATCAATGATTCTCTCTCATCATTGGTGCTTCAATCTCTCTTTCCCTCTCCCTTTCTCTCTGAAATAAATAAATATATATCTATAAAATCTAAAAAAAAAGAAAAGAGAAAAATGGAACTTCTAGAAATAAAAGATCCTATGTAATAAGAGGCTAATATGCAAATCGACCTAAGAGTGGAACAACAGGTCGCTATGATGCTCACTGATGACCAGGGGGCAGATGCTCAATGCAGGAGCTGACCCCTGGTGGTCAGTGCACTCCCACGGGGGGAGCACTGCTCAGCCAGAAGCCCTGAACCAGGCTCACTGCTGGTGAGTGCAGCAGCAGTGGAAGAGCCTCTCCCACATCCTTGGCAGCACTAAGGATGACAGCAATCATCGGACATCCCCAGAGGGCTCCAGGACTGTGAGAGGGCGCAGGCTGGGCTGAGGGACCCGCCCTCAGTGCATGAATTTTGTACACCGAGCCTCTAGTGTCTAATAATAGCTATCACTAATACCTGCTATTTCCCAAAAGATTAAGTCTGAATTTTCTCTTTGAGCTAACAAAATGATGTGCAGTGTTAAAAATATAATAACTTCAAAATGAAGGTGAAAACCTTAGAATATTTCAAAACTAACCTGATAAATACCTAAGCCTCAATTTCAGCCTCAAAGGAAATTCTGGTAGATAAATAGGTATGACATAACTTTAAGAAATATTGGCAAAAATAAAGAAAACATTTCAAATGATCACAAGCAGCAGAAAAACAGTTGTTGTTGTTTTTTTTAAAAAAAGATCACTAAAGTATTCTACTATACATGTTGATTCAGTGTCAGTGATTCAAAAGTACTGAATCAATCACATACACATTTTGGAAAGACAGTAGAAAATTTTGATAAAACATGGGGGGCTTAAAGAAATATTAGCTAAGGAGAATCCTTATAACTTAAGAAATGTTTATTTTTTTTTCATTTGAACATGTGAAAGGGTAACTTAAATGATCCAAAAATAACTTTTATTTTTTATGTGATGTGTAATCTATTTACAAATATAGGTGAAACTTTTTGGTGCAGCTTTAAGAATGGGGTGGGGAGCTGCTGGTGAAGTGTTATTTGCCATATAAATTGGCTCATGAAAAAGGCCATTTCACCATTGTCCACTATCTTACCAGAAATGCCTAAGGCTTTTTATCACTTTTACTGTGGATATTTTTACATCTTTCTTTAATAACACTGAAACACAATTGTTTCTTAGACAAATATAAGATAAAACAATTAATAATAACTTTTCAACTAATTCCATTGCATTCCTTCTTTTATGTATGCTTACAATTCATTCATTGTCCAAAAGTATATACAGTCATATATAATTGTTTAGTGGTTTTTTTTAATATATTTTATTGATTTTTTTACAGAGAGGAAGGGAGAGTGATAGAGAGTTATAAACATTGATGAGAGAGAAACATCGATCAGCTGCCTCCTGCACACCTCCTACTGGGTATGTTCCCGCAACCAAGGTACATGCCCTTGACTGGAATCGAACCTGGGACCTTTCAGTCCACTGAGCCAAACCGATTAGGGCTGGAGTTTGTTTTTTTTTTTAATTAATTGAAGAAAATATCATTTAGCCAAATGTTAGGATGAAACATTTTTCTCCCTGTGAATCTGCTGAGGGTTTATGCTTTTTACAGGTTAATGATGAGTCTTACCTCCCACCTGTGGGTTGATGAATAGAGATGATTATTTCATTAGTGATAGGAAGTGAGGATATATGTAGGTAAAGACAAACTTAATTACATCTTTCTTTTTTTAATACACAGTAGCATAAAAAGACATGGTTCATTCAGCACAGGCCTAGTGATAATGTTTAATGATTGTATTTTTGTTAGAGGATACAGTACAGGTAAGAGAGGGTAATGAGTACCCTTATGTAAACATAGTCTCTCTTTGGGAGCAATTAGGTAATCTATTTATACAACACAAATACACGCACATATATATTTTTAATAATATTGTGTATTTTGTGTTATTTCTGGAATGATTCATAAAGTTCTTAAGAGCCTATGGAAATACTGTATTAAATACATATTGCATATTTGACATATCCTTGAAGCCAAATCAACTTAATATATGTTAAACTCATTAAAATAAAGTTTCTATTAAATATAACATATAGTATACAACAAAAACTCATATTTTGTTCTAAGGATATTAATATGATGATTATCTGATGAAGTCTTGATAGAGTTTCAAACACAATTTTTGATATTCTTAATGCCTACTATAAAAGACTAACACAGAGGGCACTCCCATTGTCACCACATTGGTTTAATGGTTTATTTATAATTTATGAATTTAGAGGTCCTGGAACTTTAATCTAAGTTAGGCTAGTTATCATGTTGAAAGCCCAAGGCAATTTGAATTTTTCTATGGAAATGATGGTGACCTTCATATGATAGTATTTTTTTTTAATTGTGAAGAAAAATTAGCTTGATATAATATCTTCTATTTTTTAATTTGCACTATAGAATGATAGCTAGACTGTCATTTCCTAATGGCTCGGTACTAAACAACAAAGTCACTTTTTTCTGATATTATGTTATACTTCTGATGTCAATATTATTTGTAAGAATGACCACTGTCTGGTAATCCATAGGACTTTTTGTGTTTGTTTTTTGCTTTTGTGTGTGTGTGTGTGTGTGTGTGTGTGTGTGTGTGTGTGTGTGTGTGTGTGTGTGTGTGTGTGTGTGATTCCATACAGTTTTTTTGTTTGTTTGTTCTAGGGCTGTGAAAAGTGCCATTAATATTTTGGTAAAAATTTTGTTGAATCTGTAGATTACTTTGGTTAGTATGGACATTTTAATTATGTTAATTCTTCCTGTCTATGAACACGGTATATGCTTTCATTTATTTGTATCTTCTTCAATTTATTTCTTCAGGATCTTATAATTTTCTGAATACAGGTCTTTTATCTCCTTAGTTAAATTTATTCTTAAGTATTTTGTTCTTTTTTATTCCATTGTAAATGGGTTTGTTTTCTTAGTTTCCCTTTTTAATAGTTCATTATTGTTGTATAAAAATGCAACCAATTTTTTAGTCCTGTTATTTTCCTGGATTCATTTATCAGTTCCAGTAGTTTTTTGATGGTATCTTTAGGGTTCTCTCTATGTAGAATTATGTCATTTGAAAATAATGATAGTTTTACTTCTTCTTTTACAATTAAGATGCTTTTTAGTTCTTCTTATCTGATTGTTGTGGCTAGAACTTCCAATACTATGTCGAACAGGAGAGGTGAAAGTGGGCATCCCTGTCTTGTTCCTGATCTTAAAGGAAATGCTTTAAGTTGTTCCCTGTGAATATGATGTTGGCTATGAGTTTGTCATATATGGCCTTTATTATGTTGGGGTATGATCCCTCTATTCCCACTTTGCTGAGAGTGTTTATGATAAATGAGTGCTGGATTTTATCAAAAGCTTTTTCTGCATCTATTAATATGATCATGTGGTTTTTAACCTTTATTTTATTTGTGTGGTGTATTACATTTATTGATTTCTTAATATTATACCAACCTCAAATCTCCAAAATAAATTTCACTTGATCATGGTGTATGATCTTTTTATGTATTACTGGATGAGGTTTGCTAAAGATTTTGTTGAGAATTTTTGCACCCATGTCAATCAGGGACATTGGCCTATAATCTATTTATTTGTAATGTGTTTATCTGATTTTGGAATTAGGATAATGCTGGCCTGGTAAAATGAGCTTGGGAGTCTTCTCTTCTCTTAAATTTTTTAGAATATTTTGAGAAGGACAGGTTTTAGTTTTTTGAATATTTGGTAATACTCACCTGGGAAGCCATCTGGTTCAGGACCTTCATTTGCTGGGAGATTTTGTTACTGCATGGTTTCATTAGTTGCAATCTGTCTTTTCAGATTTTGGGATTTTTCTTGATTCAGCTGACACAACAGTAATACAAAGGATTATAAGAAAATATTACAAAACAACTACATGCCAACAAATTGGACATTCTAGAAGAAATAGACAAATTCTTAAAAACATACAATTTTCCAAAGTGAATATTTCATAAGACTTTTAAAAATGCAAATGGTTACTTAAATTACATCATCTGCAAATTCTTCTGCTTATCTCCTGACTCAACTGAAAACAAGTGGCAGGTTTTACATTAAAAACCTGACCTGATGCCCTAACCAGTTTGGCTCAGTGGATAGAGCGCCGGCCTGCAGACTCAAGGGTCTCAGGTTCGATTCCGGTCAAGGGCATGTACCTTGGTTGCGGGCACATCCCCAGTAGGGAGTGTGCAGGAGGCAGCTCATCGATGTTTCTAACTCTCTATCCCTCTCCCTTCCTTTCTGTAAAAAAAATCAATAAAATATATTTTTAAAAAAACCTGACCTGACTAAATCATTTATAAATGATTTATAAGTAAATTCCTTGTCCTAACCGGTTTGGCTCAGTGGATAGAGCGTCAGCCTGCGGACTCAAGGGTCCCAGGTTTGATTCCGGTCAAGGGCATGTACCTTGGTTGCGGGCACATCCCCAGTGGAGAGTGTGCAGGAGGCAGGTAAAAAAAACAATAAAATATATTTTTTAAATAAATAAATAAATAAATAAAGTCCTTGAACAGAAACCTTATTTTTAAATGGAAGAATAAATAAAGGAAAGTATAGTTAAGATCATTGAAAGCAGTGATCTAGTTATGTTGAATAATTTTAGTAACTTATTTTATACATTAAACAAAATAGACTCAAAGGAAAGCAGATTGAAAAAACTGTACCAGAATTTCATAGATTCTAATTAAAAGTGAATAGTGTATTTAAATCTTGGAAATTTTACCACAATGCTTCTTGAGTTACTGATAATGGAGACCTTCCAGAACAAAATTTTACACTGAAGAAATGATAAACTGTAAGTCATTAATAAAGTACAATAAGCCCATTTTTATCCAATTTAAGATGAAGATGACTTACTCAGACATTTTGGCAGAGGATTACCAACTATCCTGAGATCATGGAGCTTCTTCGTAGCTTAGAAATCTTCCTGGGTTTTATATGAACTCAAACCAGTGTGAATTATTAATTTCCACATAGATATTCAACTTTTAACTTTACAAATATCTTATTTATCTTGGTTTAGAACATCATGAGTGTATTTGAGTACCTCAGTATAAGTTTATATGTGTGTACAGAGATATATGTCAGATATATACTTGCTATTTATTTTGTAGAATACAAATTTATAAGTCTTTTCATACACTCCTCCCTGAGTTTAAAAATAAATCGGTCCTGGTTTTTAAATTAAGTTGTAAGCAACTCATTTAGTCTGCTACTACAGTAACTCATAAGAGGAGAAAGGTTGCTTTTCCATATTTTACCTCTGGCCTCATCTTATGCTAGTGACTGCTGATTGTAAGTACTATTAGTGAAACAGAAATCAGCATGGGGCACTCAAGTTGCTTTTCAAATAAAGTTCTTATTTCAGCATTTAGTTTCCCAAAAGGCTTTTAATCAAGGTTATGGGAAAGTCCATAAACTTTCTGCTGAATATTTAACAAGCTGGAGGTCATTGCAAACATGTTTTATCAAGGGCAAGTGAAATGAGATTGCAATCAGGAAAATAGAAGACTAGCTAATAAGCAAAGCTTTGTCTCCTAGATAAAATCTTACCAAAAAAAAAATCTAAATGACTCACATTATCACATTTCTTTTGTAGGATTTAATTTTTCTAGTTTGAGCAATAATTTTCAAAAATGGTAAATAGGACTAAAGGTGATGATTGGAATTAATTCTGAACAATGTAGATACTGGCAGAATTTAACTAAGAGGACTTCACTAAAATTTCACTGTTTAATATTAAAAGCATAATTCTTTTTGATAAAATTAAATTTACAAGTACCATGTGATATATGTACATTTTCTAGTTGATCTAACCTACTTTCACTAATACTTACATTTAAACAAAAAAAATCTAAAGAAAATGTTTCTATCTTTACTGGAATTATAGTTATGAAAGAAGATAAAAACAGATGTAAAAATACATATTACACTGTCTTCTGAAATAAATGAATGAGTGAATTTTCAATCTATCCTCATTTATGTTAAAATTACTTATATACAGAATTTGTATTTAGCTGGATCACATAAAAATGTAGAATGAAAATTTCTATTACATTTACTGTCTTCATTAATTAACAAAAAATGTATATGAGATTTAGCCTTACTATACCTTCAAGCTTTAATTGATAATGAAAATATACTATCATTTGTTATTTATCTTAAATTGTATGTATAGGGAGAGGAAACAGTCCTTTCTTAAAAAATATATTTTCATTGATTTCAGAGAAGAAGGAAGAGAGAGAGACATATAAACATCAATAATGTGAGAAAATCATTGATCAGCTGCCTCCTGCACACCCCCCTACTCAGGATCAAGCCAGCAACCCGGGTATGTGCCCTGATTGGGAATCCAACCGTGATCTCCTGGTTCATAGGTTGACGCTCAACCACTGAGCCACACCGGCCAGACTGAACCTTATTCTTTTGTGAAGAGAATGTTTTTATTTTAAAGGGAAAAACAAATAGAAGAGTTTCAACTAGATGCAAACTTACTATAGCTTTCCTGCTTACAAACCTTTGGAACCTGGTCTGCAAACACAATTTAATCAGCACTCTGTGTGACTAGGTGAATAGTTTGATTTTCAAAATTAATTTTAAAAGTTTAAATTAGCCGGGCCGGTTTGGCTCAGTGGATAGAGCGTCGGCCTGCGGACTGAAGGGTCCCAGGTTCGATTCCTATAAAGGGCATGTGCCTTGGTTGCGGGCGCATCCCCAGTGGGGGGCGTGCAGGAGGCAGCTGATCAATCTCTCTCATCGATGTTTCTGACTCTCTGTCCCTCTCCCTTCTTCTCTGTGGAAAGATCAATAAAATATATATTTTTTTAAAAAAGTTTAAATTACAGTTTACATTCAATATTGTTTTGTAATAGTCTCAGATGTACAGAAAAGTGGTTAGAAAATCCTGTAATTTACAGAGTGGTCCTCCTGTTGCTTCAAGTACCCATCTGTCATCATACATATTTATTTCGATATAACTGACTATTCTCTATGTTGTAATCTACATCTCTGTAGCTATTCTGTAACTACCAATTTGTACTGCTTAATCCCTTACCTTTTCACCCAACCCCCTCCTCTGACAGCTGTCTGTCTATTTTCTGTATCTATGAGTCTGTTTCTATTTTGTTTGTTTACTTTCTTCATTAGATTCTACATGTAAGTGAAATCATATGGAAACTCAAAAGAATATATGCACTACTATGTTCATTGCATTATTATCTATCCTATATAATAAAAGGTTAATATGTAAATCAACCGAATGGTGGAACAACCAGTCCCTATGACACGCACGGACTACCAGGGGGCAGACGCTCAATGCAGGAGCTGCCTCCTGGTGGTCAGTGCGCTCCCACAGGGAAAGCGGACCCTGAGCCAGGCTCATGGCTGGCGAGCACAGCGGCGGTGGTGGGAGCCTCTCCTGCCTCCGCGAGAGTGCTAAGGATGTCCAACTGAGGGGAGTGGGCCTAAGCCGGCAGGTGGACATCCTCCGAGGGGTCCTGGACTGCGAGAGGGCACAGGCCAGGCTGAGGAACCCCTCCCCCAGTGCACAAATGTCGTGCACTGAGCCTCTAGTATATATATAAAAGGCTAATATGCTAAGTGTCAGACCTTCTGACCAGTTGCTATGACACACACTGACCACCAGGGAGCAGATGCTCAATTCACGAGCTACTGTGATGTGTATTGGCCATTTACAGAGAAATGGCACCACGGACCTGGCGCCCACAAAGCAACACTCGGCCTCCCCCAAATGGGATACAGGCCCTGCCACCACCCCAGAGCGACAGCCCACGAAATCACAGCCAACACTGGCGAGACCTCATGGTGCAAAATGTGGCTCACAGCCCAGCCTAGGCTGGAAATGGTGGTTGTGGGCACTGGGTAATGATGTTACATAGCAATGTCCGGCTTCCTCTCCCTAGCAACTAGCCTCCTTGCACTTTTTTCAGCCCAGGAACACAACTTGCTTTATAGCCAGGTGAAAACATTTTACACTTTAACCAAATGTCTGTGAAGCATCCCATGCTTCATCTCATTTTATCCTCACAGAAGTCCTGGAGTAGGTGGATAGGAAATTCGGTGGAATCCTGTTTTTTTTTTACATTAGTTGGAAAACAGAAATTTAGAAAGCTTAGAAACTTGACCCTACTGAAAAGAAGTAAGAAATGGTGGACCTTGAAATTGACTTCAGGTTTTCTCACTGTGCAGAATATAGTCAAACACTGCTGCAGTTAAATATTTTATCCTTTGTTCTCCCTGTGTGATCTATAATAATAATCTGTTTCATGTTGATGTTTATTGCTATGTTGCTTACAATTACCTGAAAGAGAAGTTGGGGTGCTACACTGGCCTGGAAAAAGTTTAGTTAAATCAGAAAACAGGACTAATTAAGCAAGTTTATTCTATATCTATAAAAGGCTAAGTTGACTCGCACATTCATAATACATATAAAGCTCTCGCTGGTGCCAATCGCATGCATGTGTTTTGTTCTGTCATTGTTAATAGTGAATTTTTTTTACACTTCTATTATAGAGAAATATTAAATAGTGATATTAAAATATTTCTTCTAATTAATTTCCTTTCAATGTGCACAAATTCGTGCACCAGGCCACTAGTTTACAATAAATAGCCAAAATATGGAAGCAGCCCAAGTACCCATCAATAGATGAGTGAAGTGATGGATGTGGACAACAGGGGGTGAGGGTGAGTGCAGGATTGGGGGGATGAGGGGACATTGGAGGGATAAGGACACATTTGTAATATCTTATTCAATAAAGGAAAAAAAATAGCAGTGGTACATTTACACACTGGAATGCTACACAGCCATACCAAAAAAAAGGAAATTTTACATTTTGTGACAGCATGGATGGACCTAAAGATTATTATGCTAAGTGAAATAAGCTGGTCTGAGAAAGACAAATACCATATGATTTCACCTTTATGTGGAATCTAATGAACAAAGTAAACAAACAAACTAGAAACAAAGTTATAGATACAAAGAACAGACTGATAGCTGTCAGATGGGATGGGGTTTGGGAGTGGGTTGAAAAAATTGAAGGGAGTAAGCAAAAAATAAAACACCTCATAGATAGAAACAGTATGGTGATTACAGAGGGAAAGGGGCATGGAAGGAGGTAGGAGAGGGTAAAGGGGGAATCAATGGTGACAGAAGGAGTATTGACTTGGTGTGGTGAGCACACAATACAATATACAAATGATGTATTATAAAACCTATATAATTTTAAAAAATGTGTTTTTATTTTTTAAAGAAAGAGGACGGGAGAGGGACAGAGAGCTAAAACACATTGATGAGAGATGGATTGGCTGCCTCCTGCACATCCTCTACTCAGGATCAAGCCTGCAACCCAGGCATGTGCCCTGACATGGATTCATGCCAGTAACCTTTTGTTTCATGAGTTGACACTCAACCACTGAGCAACACCAGCCAGGCTGAAACCTATATAATTGTATCGAGCAATATCACCCCAATAAATTCAATAAAATAGAAACCCTATAAGAGACATCAATGACATGCTGAATTAACATGACAGGGATTTTCAAATGCAGAAACCATCCAGCACCAACATCAAGCATAAAACTGTCCTCGCTGAAATATTTGATCAATTTGGTTGTTAGATGTCAAGCAATATTATTGAATGTAATATATGTCTCTCTTTACATAAAAGGACAGATTACTGTATTTTGTAGAAGAGTAAATTTAACAATTTGCTACTAATGAAATGAAACTTTGTCCTCAAACAAAAATAAGAAGAAAATCTAATGTTTTACAACAACATAGATGGAACTAGAGGGTATTATGCTAAATTAAATAAATCAGACAAAGAAAAGGAAATAGGTCAATTTTTAAAACTAATCACTAAATTCTATTACTACATCTGGTGGATGGGTGAGGTAGGCAAGTACTGGAGAATGGACTTAATTACATAAAGTACAGCCAGCTATGGCCTCTATCATTTTGTCTAAGCAAAACCATTTAGGGACACAAATGAGTTGCTGCGACAAAGTAATTTTAAACACATCTACACTAATAAAAGACAAAGATGCTAATTGACCATACCTTAGCTAGGCCCAAGCCACGCCCACCAGCCAACCAGAGGGGCTATATGCAAATTAACCCAACCAAGATGGCGGCTGGCAGCCACGGAGCTGGAGCAAGCAGAAGGCTTGGTTGCCCCAGGGATGGAGGAAGCCAAGCTTCCTGCCTGTCTGAGCTGGCTGTGGCCTCCACTCATGGCAACAAAGTTTCAATTATAGAAGACAAATAAATCCCAGATACCTGCTTCCAGCCAGC
>NW_005371125.1:966625-995308 GCF_000412655.1 Myotis brandtii | reverse complement strand
GGCCAGCCTGCAAACAGCCATCAGCCACACACCCAGGGCTGTCCAGGCACCCCAGTGGGGACCCCCAGGCTAAAGGTGCTGTGGCAAGCCTGCAAACAGCCATCAGCCCCTCACCCAGGCTGGCCAGCCACTCCTATATAATAAAAGGGTAATATGCAAATTGACCCTAACAGCAGAATGACTGGGAATGACTGGTCACTATGACAGACACTGACCACCAGGAGTTAGATGCTCATTGCAGGAGCTGCCCCCTGGTGGTCAGTGTGCTCCCACAGTAGGAGCTCTGATAAGCCACAAGCCAGGCTGATGGCTGCCAGTACAGCAGTGGTTGTGGGAGCCTTTCCTGCCTCCTCAGCTGTGCTAAGGATGTCTGACTGCCAGCTTAGGCCCAATCCCCCAGGGAGCGGGCCTAAGCCAGCAGGTGGTCATCCCCTGAGGGGTCCCAGACTGCGAGAGGGCACAGGCCGGGCTGAGGGACCCCCCTGAGGCACAAATTTTTGTGCACCGGGCCTCTAGTGTAAATAATATCCTGTTATTTCCCCAACACTCCCTATGAAATATAAAGATGGTGTTTGGTTGGGACTTTGAGGGAGTTACATACTCATGGTCCATCAAACTTTCTCCTTTATATAAAGGTGTATAACAATAAAACATGTTTCATTGGATTGTTTTAAGTATCAAATTACAAAAGCAATGCAAAACACTTAATTCCATATCTCACACATTCTATATAATAAAGAGGTAATATGCAAATGGACCCTCATGCTCTTGCATCACAAGATGGACGCCCCCACATCATCACAAGATGGCCGCCCCACATTGTCACAAGATGTCCACCCCATGTTGTCACAAGATGGCTGCCCCCACATCATCACAAGATGGCCACTCCCACATCATCACAAGATGGCCAACTCCATGTGGTTACAAGATGGTTACCCCCACTTTGTCACAAGTTGGCCACCACAAGATGGCCACCCCCATGTTGTCACAAGATGGCCAGTTGGGGGTGACCAGGCCTGCAGGGGAGGGCAGTTTGGGGGAGCAGGCCTGCAGGGGAGGGCAGTTGGGGGCGATTAGGCTGGCAGGGGAGCAGTTAAGTGTCAATCAGGCCTGCAGGGGAGTGGTTAGGGGTAATCAGGCAGGCAGGTGAGTGGTTAGGAGCCAGCAGTCCCCGACTGTCGGTTTAGGCCCAATCCCACAGGACATCCCCTGAGGTTTCCCAGATTGAAGATGGTGCAGACTGGGCTGAGGGACACCGCCCGCCAGTGCACAAATTTTATACACTGGGCCTCTAGTCCTAAATAATTCAGTAAGTGTTAATATTAATAATACTTTTCTAATCAGATACAAGCTATAAGCCCCTCCTCAGAATGATGTACATGGATGCAATGCTTGACATATGATTTCACAAAGTCTGTGAACACTTTTGAGATTCATTTGTCTTTGACCAGAATAAATAAACAAAAATGGCCATAGATTTAGTCTGCTCAAGTAGAGAAAACTTCATTGACCATTTTGTATTCTCAGACCAGCCCACACTAGTAAATAAGTGATCTCTCCATTTCACTCTAAGAAGATAATTGTTGTTGAGCTAAATGAATGAGTTACAGATTGTTTTGGGGCCTACTTTCTATTACAATGAACATTATTTTGGGGTTTAGAATAATGAAGAGAATAAATATGACCCATAATATCAGTACCAAATATAATACCAGCTATATTAAAAACAAAGGATATATATGTGAACATTTAATCACCACCTACAAAGCATGAAATGCAAAGTCAGTGTCTTCTTCACCAACTCTCTTCACAGGTCACAATGATCTCTTACTACAGAGAACTGCTGTTAAAAGCTTTTTGTGTGCACCACCCACCCCCACCAATTCATGCACTAACATATATGCATATGTGTATAACTGATTTTTAAATACTACACAAATGAAAACTGCTCTCCATTCATGTATTGTATGTGCCTTATTTTTTATTTTTACTTAAAATATGTCTTGCAGGATATTCTGCAATAAAAATAACTTATGTATCTTATTTATTTTAATGGCTGCAGAATGTTTTAATGAATTAATGGACCATAATTGATTTCACCTATTGATAGACATTTAGGAATTATGCAATTTTCATTAAAATCAACAATGCTACAATGAATATCCTTGAACATATGTTGTGATGTTGCAGTATGTGTTACTTTTACCAATTACTACAGGTTTTTAAAAAGAAAATACTCAAAATTTTTAATTACATAAACCTGGACTTATAGAAATGAATTTGCATTAAGTTCATGCAGAATGCTGAAGAAACAGCCAAAATGTTAGTGTTTCCAATAGTTTACTAGAATGCATATTTTTGTGATAAATGACTTATTTATTACTATTCTTTTCAGGATTATATTTTTATATAAATCTATATAAAAGCATATTTAGCATTATAATTTTAAAAGACACTTGGCTAATTATGTTTAGACTAATACAGTTTAAGTTGGGAAATGTCCATGTTACATTAATATATGATATATTATATACTTCCTAAGGAATAGGGGAAAATAAATAATTTGTTAATGTGAACTAAATTTTAAAGTAGTTTGGTAGAATTTATTTTTCTAAAATGACTTCCTCTGATTGTGGCCATACTAATTTTAATCATGCAGGATCAATCTGAGAGATGCTATTTACAATGCCAAATGGGTTTTAGAATTAACATAATTTATCTGTCATCCAATAATATGCCTGATGTTGTAATAGTTCAACAGAGGACAATCTTAAATAGCAGCTATCTCATATAGACATAAGTATACAACACAATATTTAACTAGAACGTGGTTCAACATGCTATTTAAAGACCATGTCAAATGGTAAATTTCCCCCACTCTTATTTGCTTAGAGTTCAATACATGAAAGATAATGCATTGTTTTTCTTGTTATTATAACCATTTTGTTCTCTGAATACATTCCATATTGGTGAATAAGCTATCCAAATTATGCATATTAATGGAAGTATAGTGTAGATGATAATGAGGAGAACGTTATTTGGTTGAAATGATAGATCTGGCAGTATTTTTCTCCAATGCTCTGGAAAACAAAAAAATCTCAAACTCTGTGGTCCATAAAATTGCAAGAGATGCAATGTATTGAAATCATGCTTTTTTAAATAACTGGGTTAAAAAGTAACAATGGCTAAACTCAAGTGCAGATTTAGCCCATAAGTCTATTTGATTCACATTACTCTTCATTAATTGCTTTACTCTACCTCATTTTGTTGTGCTTATTCTATTTCAATTAATGGACCCTTAACATGTGTATTTACTGAAAACCAATGCCAGGAAATTGCTGCTTTAAGGCATCGATCAGATGCTCAAAACTCAGAGGGAAGGCAGGGGAGGGTGGGGGTGAGGGGGAAAGATCAACCAAAGGACTTGTATGCATGCATATAAGCATAAAAGATGGATGTGGACAACAGGGGGTGAGGGTGAGGGCAGGATTGGGGGCGGGGATGAGGAGACATTAGGGGGATAAGGACACATTTGTAATATCTTATTCAATAAAGGGAAAAATATTTTTTAAAAAAGACTTATGCTTTGAGGTGTGAAATATTTATCTTTCCCTAGCAGTTTTAACATTTAAAAATAAACATATATTTATACATAGGATTGGTGATAGCAGAATTTAAAATAGAAATGTGACTGTAGTAATAGCTTAAATTACTTCGTAAGGAATTTGGAGGTTGTAAAGATTTTCTTCCCTCCAGTAGCATCATTGTTATTGGGGAAATTGGTAGGAAGAAACTTAACTAAGGGAGGAAAATCACACTTAGGAATTACAAAGCATGATTATCTCTTCTCTTCACTTTGCTTCCTATTAGGCATCCCTCCAGGTGTTTAGCTAGAGATAGAGTGAGTCACTTTCTTAGTACATATGGAAAGTGACTTTCCTGATGGCATGCTGTCAATGTTGAGAATTAGTTTAATAGCAACAAAAGATATATTCTTATGATATTTTCAAGGTGAAATTGGTACTTGAGTAGTAGACTTCATGCAGAATTGCCCCTGAAATACCAAGTAAGATGATTTTAATGTTACACCTGCATGAAAGGGAGACTAAAAATAGGGGTGAAGAAAAGATAGTTTTGAAAAGAGATTTCTTCAAAATATAAAGGAAAATATAATTTGTGATTTGCATCATCCTTTGCCAAATTGGCTTAAAGTACTTCACAGCCTGTATATCCAGAAGCCCAAGCATAATATTCATTATTATAGAATATAGTAGGAAATACTAGGATTAGAAGTCACATTTTGAATCAATAATGCTAAAAACTTATAAGCAACAGTGGGAAAATGAGAGAACCTGCATAAATATTAGGGACCTTGAAGGATCTCTGATGACATCAAAGGTTACTGATCTTTTATTTAAGGGAAAAAATATGTGCCTTGCAGGTATGAAAAAACTAAAGTATCTGCATACTCTCCAAAAAGCAATATAGATCTAGGTGGTATCAGTCTGTAAGAAAAAGACTTAATTCAAGAAAAGCCATCTAGACCGGTGGGTGTTGCTCAGTGGTTGAGCATCGACCCATGAACCAAGAGGTCATCAGATTAATTCTAGATCAGGGCACATGTCCAGGTTGGAGGCTCAATCCCCAGTAGGGGAAATGCAGGAGGCAGCCAATCTATCTCTCATCCTGTTTCTATCTCTCTCTTCCTCTTTCTCTAAAATCAATAAAAATGTATTAAAAAAGAAAGTCATTTAGATTGTTATTAGCTGTTGAGGCAGATGAAATGACAGGTTATAGCTTAAATAACCTCAATGTTTTCTTTATTCCTGGTTGTTTTGTATCTCTAATTTTTAAAACTAATAAAAATATGAGAACTAATAAAAATATAAAAGTCAAATATACAGGATTGCAAGGAATTATTGTCAGAGAAAGTCTGAGTAAGTCAGTGTTTTGAAAACAGGTTAGACATATATTTCTCTTTATGTTGAATAAATTGGCAAAATTATGTGGCTTTCCTTTTTTAGGGCAGTTAAAAGTTAACAGGAAATTCAGACTAAACATGATATTTCAGAGAGGAAAAATTAGATTAACTGAGGGTAAGAGAAAGATACTACTGATGTTTCTTTCTTTGTGTAAAGCATAGAGCCGAAATTGTGGCCCAACGAATGCAATGAGACAGCATTTAATTGTTACTTTGTTATCACTCCTAGATTAGTTTAAATGTGCCTTTATTTTTCCTTCTTTCCTTTTAATTTATTTCATTTTGTTGTATATTAGATTTTTTCCTCATCTATTTGGTTGTGGTTAATGGTGGGGAGAAGAATTTTAGCCATTGTTAGGTGAAAAACATACAAAAAAAATACAAATCAATAGGAGGTATCTGATATTGTTGACACCCACATACAGAGAATGAGCCTAAACTGGCAGTTGGACATCCCTCTCACAATCCTGGACTGCTGGCTCCTAATTGCTCATCTGCCTGCCAGCCTGGTTGCCCCTAACTGCCACCCCTGTGGGCCTGATCACACCTCACTGCCTCTGCATGCTGGCCTGATTGCCCCCAACTGCCCCCCCCACCAGCCTGGTCACCCCTCATGGCCCCACCACTGGCCTGGTCACCCCACACAGCCTGCTTGTTCAGTCATTTGGTCATCTCTCGTCTCTCACTAACCCCCATGCCAGCCTGGTCATAGGCAGCCATCTCTGAGGGTGTGAGGGTTAATTTGTATATTACCTCTTTATTACATAGGATTCCATGACTGATAATTTCAACATCTGTGTCATATCTGAGTCTGGTTCTACTGATTTCTTTGTCTCTGCAGATTATGTTTTTGCTTACCTTTTGGCATACATTGCTACTTTTTGTTTAAAAAAAAAAAATGACCTGTTGTATTGGGTAGTAGGAACTGAGGCAAATTGCCATTTATTGTAAAGATTTATATTAATCTGGTTATGATATGGGCTGTGTTTAATATTTGCTGTATCTGTAGATTTCAGAGGCTTAAAATTCCACTAAAGTTCTTGTTTTTATCCGCCTCTCCCCCCGCTTGACTTTGAGCTTCCCTAAGTACTCCTATTCAAGAGTCTATCTTGCAACTCTTTCAGCTGTAATCTGATACTATTTTACTATAAGATTTCCAATACTGCTGGTTGTGGCATTATGGTATGGGGTACTGGAGATTCTATAATATTAGGTGTAAATTTTAGTCTTTTAGGGGGTCTCCATCTCAGTGCTGTGACCTTCACAAGTGTTTTTCAAGTGGTATATCTCCTGCCACTAACCTCTTAGGTGAGACAGGAAGGATAGAGGAGCCTGGAGTAGAAGAAATGTTCTTCATCCAGCAGAGATAAGTAAGACTTTGGTAAAATATTCTCCTCTGGCTTTTGTTATAAAGAAGAATCTATGTATTTCACAAAGATATCTCTTCCCCTCTCCTGCCAGAGTCACAAGGGTATATTCACCAAGAGAACCAGATGGACTTCATAGAGGTAAAGTCTGTGAAACTGTGGGATCCTCCCAAGAAATGCAGTTCCTCATGAGCTTTTCACTCTCAGGATAGTCACACTTAGCCTCCAGCAATTCATCAACATTACCATTTCAATGTTTTTCCCAGCTTATAAGTCTAGCGGCTTCTTCCTCAGGTATGCCTGATATGTCACCATTGGTTTTGCCTAGCTTTCCAGATTTGAAGCTGTCAGTTTGCCCTTCAACTTCAGTTTTGTGATAGGTCCAAGAAAAGTAATTGATTTTCAGCTTGTTCAGATTTTTCTTGTAAGCTTGCAAGTGATGACTTTCAAGCCTTTTACAAATCAAAGTGGGACTAAAGATTGCCTTATGACTTTATATGAGCTCATTGAACATACATTTTAATCAAATTTTGCATTCAATCACAATTTGTATTAACACTTTTCACTGTCCTTCTTATTTCCATCTTCTTCTTGGATAATTCTTTTGCATTCCTGAAAATAATGTAATAGTTGAAACAACTTTAAACAATAACAATGAAAAGAAAAATCTATGACAATATTATCTCTTCTATAAAAATTCAAAAAATATTTAAATTAATTTTTAGTAAGCTACCCATATATATTTAATATAGTTGCTTTTCTTATTTAAGGTATTATTTTGGGGGGTGGAGCAAACATGATATGACAAACCTTAAAACAGATTTAGAAATATTGATCAGAAACTCTAACTTCCAAAATTTTAAAAATCAATCTTTGCGTCTACAAAAAGCTTAACCAGCCAACATTATTTTCATTACTTCTTTTTTATTTATAGATGTCCACATTAAGATGTGCTTAATATAAGATGTCAATTATGGATAATCATATATTCAGTTTGATAATTCTTTTCACGTTTTCTTTGTTGTTGAAACCTAGTTTTAATGTTCCTGATTCAGTCCTCATGTTAATTTATTATTGTTTTACAAATAAATTTACACAGATTATAATAAATAGTCTTTTATTATTTTCTACATTATAAACAACCAAGAATTTACTAAGAGGAACTTGCAACCATTGGTCTATACATATTTATTATTTTCTCATGAAATAAAAATAGATTGCTACATTTCCTTGAGGTAAATCAAACACTATTACTTGATGCACATATTTATCTAAGAAAGGTCTTACTACAAACTAAGTCTGGTGAGCTTAGTTGTTTATGATATCTCAACTCATATTCTCTTAACATACCATCATAGAATGAATCAGTCAGTAATCATTGTGGGGAATTTGAAAACTATGGCAAACTAAATGTTTAAATACTGTTACTACTACCAGTGAATAATGATATCAGTGTATTTTGTCATGTGCTTACTATATATTCAAGGCATTAGCATTTTATTCTCAAATACAAACATATGGGATAAAACTTAATATCTCAAATTTAAGGGACATTAAACTTAGGCTTATCTCAAATTTAAGGGATATTAAACTGAGGCTTACAGAAATTAAACTGGTTGCCCAAGTTACACCATTAGAACATGATGGAACTAGTGGTACTTCTGGTTCCAATACCTTTGTTGTTAACAGGTGAACCCAACACAAATGTGTCTCTACATATTTACTACATCTGCACATACACAATGATGATGAGTTGAGCAGAAAGAAATTGAGTTAAGACATCACACACTGTTCCAGAGAATCATATTTTTAATCCTAAAAGGTTATAGCTTTCCAAGATAATCAAGCATCTGAGTCAATAAGAGTCACATGGATGCACCAGTAGCACCTCAAGTCTTAAGTCCTAGAATCAAATTATTATCCAAAACATTGCATAAAATATCACACTGGAATTTTTATTCTCAGGCAAATCCAATGACCTCCAAATTTGAAAAATTGATTTCCAGAAGACGATTATACTATAATCTCAGCATTGATCATTGATACAGTGTATAATTTGCTGTCATTTATTTTAGTATCAACTGTCAGTTCTGGTCAGTAATGTTAGATTGTAGAGGAAAGTCTTCACAAGCATGGGGCTTTGGAATGAAAAGTAGTACTCTTCAAAATTCCGCTACACTATTTTAGCTTTTGTGTTTTCTTTGAAGCAGACTGTATTGAGTGAAATATTCTATAACCCACTAATGATTACCTAGTCATAGACCATTCAGATGAGAGTGATATGCACCTTCTTCAGAGGACAGAAATCTACTCTGATTATAAACTGTCTACAAGAGATGATTTAACACATATGGGTGAACATATGTGGGCCTATGACTCTATCCTTTTTAATAATTTCTAGAGATCATGGAACTTTATTTCATAATATTAATGTACCTTTATGTCACTAACAGAACTTAACTTCTACTTCTTAATATGAATTAGACTACTAATCTCTTAATGAAAGTTAAGTATGTCAATTGTCCTTTGTGAATATTGAATATATTACATAAAAATAGTAGTACTGTATTGACTTCATGAGTATGAAATTTTTTGAAATATCCTAAAATATAAGTCTGCATTAATTTGCATTAAAATAATCAAGAACATACAATGTAGACAATTTAAAAACATTTCCAATAGAAATTATTTTAGTGACTTTAAAGGTGAATTTTGTGAAATTTGAAGAACAAAAATAATAACTTGTTTATTACTACAATGAAAGGTGTACTTGACCTGTTTAGATACTTCACTGAATGGCAATCATGCAAATGTGAATTCCAAGACACAATTTATGCTGACTGTGTGTTTTCACTAATAGGTGAAATTGCACAAATTGCAAAATTCACAATTAAAATATTCATATTCTACAACTGACTTAATACAAAATAATATTTTTTATTTTCCAAGCTTTATAATATTAGGGAAGACTAAGTATACATAGTTATTTTTCACTTTATATTATTGGAATAATGCTTTTATATGTGTTTACAGGAAAGTAAACACTTTTTCTTTTTATCTTTCACTGTGCTGTACTGAATCTTCTATAATAATAAAAGTGTAATATGCTAATTAGACCAGATGTCCTGCCGGACGTCCTTCCAGATGAAGCCAGGGCTGCAGCCACGGGATCGAGGAAGCTGCAGTGGTTGCGAGGGAGGCTGTGAGAGAGGGATCCAGGCAGCCGCTGTGGCTGGGAAGGCCTACTCTTGCATGAATTTCATGCATCGGGCCTCTAGTATATGTATAATAAAGTTTCCCAAGTGACTTAAGTTCAAAATATTTCTAATGTTTTCTAACCAATTAAAAGCCACAGGTATGCTGCTATGTGTGTGTGTTTTCTTAAGTCAACATATAAATGTTTAGTGTACAAAACTCCTGTACGTGCAATTTAAAAGAGTGAAAAAGGAAGACAATATATTTAAATAGAAGATCTGGGCTTAATTTGTAATGGAAGTTAGTTGATTCATCTTGGGTGTTTTGGTGCATATTTTTCTTTGAAACATTAAAACCTGGTGTTTCCATTATTCTAGTAACTGAATATTTGTTTAAAATAAGCATTAGACATAATTTATTGTTTTCAGAATCCAAGCCACACCAGTGTCATCTTGTTTATTGAACATGATCTCATAATTATCGATGTAGTGTACTGGACAATTACTCCATTTCATATAAATGTATCTCATTTATTTAGCAATGACAGAGTTGAGTGGTTGATAGTCAGAGGTATTATTTTTAGCTATTGTAGACCTTTTCTGAGTGATGGTGTAATGTGTGTTATGTATGGAATAAATGCTATCTGTAACCAATTAATCATTTGTTAAAATAAAGGTAGCAGTTAAAAATCCTAGTAGAATTTCACAAATAGGGTTAGTTGAACATTAAAAATCAAATAAATATTTGTTGTTGTATTTTATATGAATTGCTATTTCTAAAGTATTGATAAGTGTTTATGTGTTTTTTTTTCTAATACAGTGCTAATGTCTTACAAGGCACTTATCTGCCAAATCAGTATATTTTTTTAGGTTTTTACAGATTTGGTCTGCATTAGACAAATGATATGTGCTCTGCATTGGTAGCATTTAGCATGGCTCCCAAACGTGTCAGTATTTGAGTTACAAACATTTTACCAGCCTTCAAACAAATCTTTTAATAAATTACAATATTAAAATAGATTGTTATTCTAATTTCCTTTCAAATAAGACACTCAAGGAATACTCAGTATGGATTTGAAAAATATATTTCAATGTTTAAGGGATTTTAATCTATACATGTAATTTTTGTTCAATTTTGTTTCTGCTCCTTGTTCACTTTAAATTGAAAGTCAACAATGACTGGTTAAGAAGACTATGAAATTATTATAGGCTATGCATATTGCAGAGGTTTAGCTGCTTGCATAATATGTTTAATTACTATTGCACAGTGGCCAAATCACTTTGGCTTATATTCATGGTCACACAATTTTGCTTCTTTTTTTCTCTTCTTTTTTTCTGTGTATTTCCTATGCAAAAATCTTTAACTAATTTTATGTACTAGAAAGCTAAGCCCTGAATACCCCATTTCTGATGAATTGCTTTACTGAATAAGATGTGTTCAGTTTGCTAATTTTTAATATAATATGCCTTTGAGCTAGTTGGATAAAGGTTTTCATGCTTTCTATATGAGGTGGAATAAAATTCAACTAATGTTATACTGAGGTACATTTGCACATACCCGAACTACTCATCACCTACACTTACGACATGTTTCCATTGCCCAAAGCCAGGGCTCTTCTCTGTCTACTAGTTATTATATTGCATATATTGTTTTTGTTTTAACACTCTTGATATTACTTGTAGTTTTCACTAGTTTGTGTGAAATAGTTATGATTAAGGTTTGTTGCCTACTGAGACAAAAATGATCAAACTTTAGGTGCCTCCTATCCTTTGATATTCATAAATTATTCATTTAGAAGAAAAATATTAGTGAAGTAAAGCAACTTTTAAGATTTGCCAAGCACTTTGTGCACATTTAGGGCACTATAAAATTATTTGTTCTTTCTCTCCTGCTTGCCCTTTCAGAGCATATAGAAATCAGTTTGTTATTGGGAAAGGAAATAATTCTTACAGCATACAACTTGCATTCAAGTGATAGAATGTTTACCAAATCTGACTGTTATTGATTTTTAATACCAATAATGATAGATGTTGCTGTTTATATAATAATCAACGAGATCAAAGGGTTCTTTAGCAGCATTATTTACAATAGCCAAATTCTAGAAACAGTAGAAGAGTAGATTTAAGAAATGCTGCTGTTCATTTACTAGTATACAATGGAATAATGCATGCCTGAAAAAAAAGGAAATCTCACATTTTTTAACAGTATGGATGGACCTAGATATTATTATGCTAAGTTTTAAAATAAGCCAGTCCGAGAAAGACAAATAGCATATGACCTCACTTATATGTGGAATCTAATGAACAAAATAAACTGATGAACAAAATAGAAACAGAGGCATGGATACATGGAAAAGACTGACAGCTGTCAGAGAGGGGTGAGGAGGGTAGTACTAAATGAAATAATGTGACGAGTTTAGCCAAAGAACATATATGCATAGCCCATGGACACAGACAACAGTGTGGGGATGGCCAGAGGAGGGAGAGGGGATGGGGCTTGGTGGAAGTCAATGGGGGGTGTAGGGACATCTGTAATAGTGTCAACAATAAAAATAAAGTGAAAAAAAAATAGATTAGAAAAAAAATAAAGAGACTTTCCAATAATGTGTATAAATCCACACAAGTCCCAGGCTCACCTCTATGCTGCTACAAACAAAAGGGTGCATATATATTCTTTCTGATTAGTGTTTCAGGATTCTTAGGATATATTCCCAGAAGTGAGATCGATGGGTCAAAAGGCAGCCCTGTGTTTAATTTTTTGAGGAAACTCCATACTGTTTTTCACAATGACTGAACCAATCTGCATTCTCACCAACAGTGCACTAGATTCCCTTTTCTCCACATCCTCTCCAGCACTTGTTGTTTGTTGATTTATTGATGGTAGCCATTCTGGCAGGTGTGAGGTGATATTTCATTGTGGCTTTAATTTGAACCTCTCTGATGATTAGTGACATTGAGCATTTTTTTCATATGTCTAATGGCCAACTGTATGTACTCTTTGGAGAAGTGTCTATTCAGGTCACTTGCCCACGTTTTAATTGGACTGCTTGTCTTCCTAGTGATGAGTTGTATAAGTTCTTTATATATTTTGGAAATTAACCTCTTATCAGCTGTGTCATTGGCAAATATGTTCTTCTACACAGTGGGTTTCCTTTTCATTTTGTTGATGGTTTATTTTGCTGTTTAGAAGCTTTTTAGTTTGACGTAGTCTCTTTTTTCCCTTTGTTTCCCTTGCCCAAAGAGATATTGGCAAAAATGTTGCTACATGTCTGAGATTTACCTGCCTATGGTTTCTTCTAGAAATTTTATAGTTTCACAATTTAAGTCATTTATCCATTTTGAGTTTATTCTTCTGTATGGTCTAGTTTCATTTTTATGCATGTACCTTGTCCAATTTTTCCAATTTCATTTAATGAAGAGACTATCTTTACTTCACTGTGTGTTCTTGCCTCCATTGTCAAATATTAATTGATCTTTCTGTAGCTACCACACTGTTCACTATTTGTGTCTGCATCTGCTGAACCTGAATGTGTGTGGGAGGTCCAATCTGTGTAGAAGGGTCAGCTGCTTCCAGCTTAGAGCTGGGGGCGGATCTGTAAAAGGAGTGCAGCTCCTAGAGGTCCGCCTCTACCTGTCAGCTACTCCACCTCCCCTTGAGTTTGCCTGGTCTTCCTCCAGAGTCTTTGGAAGAAAGACTGTAAGTGTATCCAGGCTAGCTGAGATCCACAGCCCTTTCCACATGTTGAGACCTGGATAAGACAGACCAACCAGGTTTGAGAAGAAAAGGCTAGTGGTTCTCCTACTTAGGGATCACACAGTCAGGCACTCAATGAGGAAACAACAACAACAACACAAAAACCCTTCTTCAAAGCCAAACCCTTCAGTCTAAGCCAGAGTCTCCAACTCCAGTTCTTCTGGGTGGGCAGGGGGGGTCTGTAGGTTCAGGTTAGATACATTCAGCTGTCCCCTCTGCAGTTGCAAGCTCAGTGGCCCCTGGCTTGGGGTGGGGGGAGGTAGACCAAAAGAGTTTCCCATTGGGAATGATGCTGGCTCAACCTGTGGCAGGGAGCTAAGCACTTAATCCAGATCCCAGACAGTAGCCTCCTAGGGTCTCACACTTTGAATATCCCTGCTCTGAGCTGCTTTCCCTCCCCACCCCCACCCCCCCACACACACAGAACTGCATCCTGTGGGGGTATCTGGGACTTGGCATGGTTGATCCAAACAGTCTCCCATTGGGATACTGCCTACAAGCCTGTAGGAGGGGGCAGTCATTTATTCCCTTTCCCATGGTACACGGCTGAACTCACAGGGGAGATTGGATTTGTCTCTCTGAGATGTAGCCACACAGACCAGCACTCGTTCTTCTGGCTTACAGACAAAAGCCTCTCTGGGATACGCAGTCCAAAAATCCAAACTTTGTGGGGGCTTCTAAGTCCCCTGGCACCATAGAACTAAGCAGAATGAGGCTGAAGGTCCCAGCTCTGCATGGTATTCTGATCTCTCAGGGTGGCTTGCCCCAGCAGGGTAGGGCCTAAAGTCCTGGTTTGGCATAGCTTCCCTGCGCTAACACACCCAGCAGGATGGGGCCAAAGTCCCAGCCCTTCACTGCCAAACTCAACAGGACAAGGCAGGCAAAGTGGATCAACAGGTGGGGGAACGAGAGCCAGTTTAGTCACTGGGTCTTTGCCAAAAGCCTCCACAGAAAATAGAGGGCCCCTTCAAGTCATTGTTGGGTGTGGTTAGCTGACCCCTCTGCAGGACCTGAATATAGCAGAGTGGCCTCGCCAGCAGTATAAATCCAGACCATGAACTCCCCATGAGGTACTACAACAAAAAGAGTGCTCTTCCCTGGAAGGTTTAGGTCTGAGTCTCCCAGGTAGACTGAATCTCTGCTGATTTTCACCTCCAGATGCTACCAGCTCCTCTTCCTATCTCTGTTGCTCTGGGTTGGGGATCCTCTGCATGGAGTTGAGACTCCAAGCTCCTAGGAGGAGGGAGTTTTGCAGTCTTGATATCCCTCTGGCTTCTGAGTCACCACTGCATCTGTGGGTGGGGAGAGTGGGGGCATTCCTATCTGTGTCTCCACCCTGCAAGCACTTTGAAACAATGTTGTCCTGTCATATGTGGCTTCTTCTGTAATCCTTGGTTACAATACTTCAGTTCAGCTGGCCTTTAGTTGCTTATGCAGCTTGATTGCTTGGTGATTTAGCTGTAAATCCAGTTTGGGGGTGGGAGCATATGGGTGCAGCTTCCACTTACTCTGGAGCCATCTTGGAATCCCCTAGAGTCTTTATTTTTAACACTAGAGGCCCGATGCACGGATTTGTGCATGCTGGGGTCCCTCAGCCTGGCCTGTGTCCTCTCGCAATCAGGACCCCTTGGGGGATGTCAGGCTGCCGGTTTCTGCCTGATCCCTGGCAGTCCAACATCCCCCACAGGTCGTAGTAGTGTGCAAAGTGCCAGGCGGCCTGGGAGGAGCCCAAGTCCCAGCTGGGCGCTGCGCTGCTCCCTCTCATTCCGGCCCCACTGCGCCTGCCAGCTGCTGCCATTCAGTAAGCTTGCTGAATGGTGCTCCCATTGAGGGAGGACACTGACCATTAGCGGCAGCTCCTGCATTGAGAGTCTGCCCCCTGGTGGTAGTGTGTGTCATAGTAACCAAATGGTCGACTGGTTGAATGGTTAACTGGTCACTTAGGGTTTTATATATATAGATTTCTGTTTCTAGGACTTCCCTCACATTCTCTGACTCTTTTATGGTTCCTCTAGCCAGAAATATAGTTTCCAATACAGTTTCTATTGGAAATTTAGCTGCCAGCTCTATATCTTTGCCCAGCTTTGCAATTGCCACTCTATGGGGTAATTTGTGAGAGAAAAAAAAAGGAAAAATGTATGGGGACTCTCATCCTTGAATGAGTTGCTTATGTATATTTTGACTTCTCTCCACATTTTTCCTCTTTTAATTTATATTTCAGAGTTCTCTGATAGTTGATTCTTAAATATTTGCTAGAGATTTTAGTTATAATTAATGATAAACATAGGCTATACTGGGCTTACTACATTTTGGACACAACTAAAACCTTCTGAGTAGGAGGTGCATCTTAGTTGGTGCTTGTGTCTGATGAGCATAGAGAAGGGTTCTGTGAGCATAGGACTCAAACCTTTGAAATTGGATGCTTGACAGCTGGTACTTGTATCTCTGAGGGGGCTTATATGATCCCGTTGGTCCTTCAAGTGTTAAAAGTACTGCAAGCTGTTTTTAGCAGTGGCTCCTGGGACAAGGTATTATCAGCATGAAGGAATAAGTCTGGGAATAATCCCAAATGAGTGTTTTGAAAATAAATGTGGCTTGATCTAATGTTTGCTTTATGATGATCACTCTGTTTACTTTTTGGAGAACAGACCCAATGAGACTAGAGCAAAAACGAGGGGACCATATAGGAAGTATTGCAATAATTCAGGTGAATTATGGCTTATACCAGGATAGTAGAAGTATGTGTGGAGGATAGTTGTCATATTGCAGGTATATCTTGAAAATAAAGCCAACATAAATTTTAAATATATTGGATATGGAATTTAAGAATAATAAAGGAATCAAGGGTGATTCCAGTACTATTTAACTACGGAAAATAGAAATTTTTAGTTTTAAAATTGAAATGATAATTTTGTGGAGAAGCAAGTTTAAGTTAAATAAAATTTTGTGAGTCACATTTGCTTTGTGATATCTCACATGCAAATAAAGACGTTAAGTAGGTATTTAGATATATAAGGCTGGGTTTTAGGCACATTGTCTTGGCTTAAAGTTATGCCACTGGAAGAAAGTTTCAAGAAGGGGAAGCATGATCTACAATATCAAATGCATCATCATCAAGAAAGTGAGATCTAAGATTTAGCTATTTTATTTTAGCACCATGCTAGTTATTTGTACATTGATAAGAGCATTTTCAGAATAGTACTGGAAGTGAAAGTCTGGATCAAATGGGTTTGAGACAGAATGAGAAGAAAGAAATTGGATACATCTTGTATAGACAATTATTTTGAAAAGTTTGTGAAAAGGCATATAGGGAAATTGTATAAGTTCAGCAGATAATTTTTTAAAGAATAGAAATAAAGAATGTTTGTATTTTGGTAAAACATGCTTTTTTGAAACATATTGCTTCTTTCAGCTATTGCATTTATTTTTCTATTTTTTATGATTAAGCTATTGAAGGATCAATAGATACCTATTAACCTCAAAGTATAATGGAATTGACCAAAATGTTTTACTCCTAATAAATAGAGCATACATAATATTTATAGAGCTAGAAGGACATTTCAATAGTTCTAAACATTAGTTATTGCTGTGAGCACTTTGAAACAGTATTGTCCTATATTAAAAGGACAATGCAAGTTAAAGAGAGCAACCTGAAATGACTAATAAATGCATCTTAATCAATTTCATGAATTTTTAAAAATGTATTTAGGATATATATGTGTATGCATATATTTCAAAACAAGGAAAATTTTGTTTCAAACTATACTTTCATGGACATGCTAAAAACAAGTGTAATGAGCAATATAAAGGCTCAATTTCAAAAATGTCATACTTAATACCAATGCTTACATACTGATACAGAAAATATTTATTTTATAAAATTATTAAATATTATATGTTTATGTTCATGGAGTTGAATATACTCCAGTAAGTTGAAATTGTGAAAACAGAATATTGCTTATCTTTAATGTGCTCTTTTAAAATAGTATTGTATCTTTCACCTAGGGGAAAATATTAGAGAAAATAACATTTGTAATGGACCCTGGAGGTAATCTAGTCCAAGTTTCTGTATTTATAAATGTAAAAATTGAAATTCAGTATATATAATGACTCATCCAAGATAACACAGCTAATTTTGAAAAAGTTTGGTATTGCATGGTTTTCAGTACTCTTGCCATTTTTACTGTTCAGAATCACATTAGAGAAAATAATTAAACATTAGGAAAATGTCTCTTATTTCCTTTCCTTCATTTCCTGCCTTTCTCCTTTTCTTCTGTCTCTTCTTTCTCCCTACTCCCTTTACCCTTTTTCTTATTCCTCTCCTTTAGAAAAGAAGACTTAAGTGTTAATGAAGCAGAGAAATGTTTAAAGAGATTTATTCTAGTACTTTTTACATAATTTTTAACCTACACACACACACAACCTCTATGGCCATTTGGAAGACATAACACAAAGAGCTCTAACATTCCCAATTCTTTGTATTTTGAAAAATAACCTCTACTATTTCAGAGAACAAAATAGCCCATATATCCTCAGACAGAAAGAAATAACAGTAACCCTACAGATTTATTTCTTGAACTTCAAATCAGTCATGTTCTGAGGTTTCTCTTTTCTCTGGGCTATTAACCAATATACCTAAAATTTATTGGTTTTAGAGTGCAGACAACCACTCTAAAACCAATAATTCTTCAGAGCAATCAATCTTTTAAAATTTGCAAGTGATTTAACACCTGAGATCCTCAGTAAAGTAATCTAGAAAATAGGATGATAATAATGCCTACCCTATGTAGCTACTGATGGCTTTAAGCTGTGTACCTGGTACAGTATAAATACTCATGTGTTAATTATTTAATTATTGTTATTATCAATGTTATTATCATTAACAACACTCTTCAAATGGGAAATACCTGACTGGAAACTGATGAACATATTAATAGTCAAGGATTCAAACAATAGCCATAAGTAGGACCGGTGATCTTGTATACTTAAAATTCAGTTAGTGACATCATAAATAAGTGGATACATAAAAAATACATAATAAAACATAATATTATCTTTTTTTGAAAACGTTTGTCATGTGTTCATATTTTATCCTATAAAATCCAATTCTTTTAAAAATTGTAATCAAATTGAAATTGTTATTAGAGTGCTTAGCTGTACTATTGGAATGGTTTTGACATTAAAAGAGATATGGAGTATTCTATTTATGAACCTCAAATGAGCATATATACTGATACCGTTGTAATCTCTCATTGTATACAGATAAGTATACAAACTGTGTAGCAACATCTCTTTCATGTGCTACCTTCAGAGTGATAATAAAACTCTTGCAGAACATGTGTACATCATGAAGAAATGGCAATGAATTTTCTCTGGAAACTGATAGCCCTTATTCGCATGAATTGAATTGTGCATCTGTGTTTGCAATCAGCTGAGTGATGTGACAGTAGATTGCTCTGTACACATTCCTGTACTTATACTTCTGTTTATCCTGCTGTGTTATGCTCTCATCCAGCCCATGCAGGTCAGAGTGAAGTTTTCCCTTCCCAACTTCACTGTCTGGAGATAATGGAAGAAGGCAGGAGCATGTACTAATGTACCAGTTGTTATAGTCTCCCTTTTCTGGTGTCCCTCTTTATTTCCATCTGTATCTTTGACATTCTAGACAAAACTCCTTTAGAACACATAATGATATGGCCTCTCCCACCCATTAATAGAAATGTGGTTGAATGTGTAGCACTCCATAGCCTTTATTCATCTAGATTTATAAAAATGCCTCTTCATCCTGGCAGGCTTAGCTCAGTGGTTAGAGAGTCAGCCTGAGAACTGAAGGGTCACAGGTTTGATTCTGATCAAGGGTACATACCTCAGTTGCAGGCTCCATCCCTGGCTCTGGCAGAGACCAATCTATGTGTTTCTCTTTTGCTGTCTCTCCCCTCCCACTCTCTCTATAAAATCAATGGGAAAATATCCTCAGGTGAGGATTAAAAACAACAAAAAAAGTTCCTTCTTTTCTTTTAGTATTGCCAACTCTCATATGTATGTATATGAGTATATATATAGTGCCAATGATCATGCTGGTACTGCTGTGCCATCTGAAACTTTAGCCTTTTACCTTCTTTTATGGTATAACTAGGGGCCCAGTGCACAAATGTGTGTACCTTGAAAGGAACTGTGGGCTGTGGTGAGCACAGGGGTGGGTTTTGGCCCATACTCACACCCCTGCCCAGCCCCTCCTGCAGCGGCCCCTGGTCCCCTGTCTGTAGTCAGCCCCGCTCCCACCGTTGCTCCCATGCGCTGAAGGCGCCTGCCCGGCTTGCACCCACTGACAGCGAGGAACAATTGGGGCCAGCGCCAGCAGCAGGTGTGAGTGGGGCCTGCACCCTCAGCAGGTGGAAGCGGGAGCTGCTGCCCCGATTGCCCCTGAGGAGCAGAGGGAGGTGCAGAAGCTCTCAGGGCAATCAGGGCCAACAGCTACCACTCGCACCCACTGATGGCGCCAAGAGATTGGGGCCAGCACTGGGTGCAGGCCGAAGATGTGAGCAGCGGCTCTTGTGCCAGCAGTGGGTGCAAGCGGGGCTGTCACCAGCAGTGGGTGTGAGAGGCAGCTGCCGACCCCAGTCGCCCCTCAGGAGCAAGGGGAGGTGGAGAAGCCTGAGGGACCATTAAGGCCGGCAGCCGCAACTTGCACTGGCTGACGGCGCAGAGCGATTAAGGCCTTGCTGGTTCTGGCAGCAGGTGTGAGCAGTGGCTCTGGTGCCAGCAGCAAGTGCGAGCAAGGTTGGTGCTGGCAGCAGGTGAGAGAGCCAGGAAAGACTGCGGTGCATGGGAGCAAAGAATTTTCAATAACCACCAGAGGCTGGCCCAGATGGCAGCGACTGGCGCCCCACCTTGGTCTGGTGCCTCCGCTCACCTGCACCACCATCCTGCTGTGGCCAACGCCCGCCATGTTCCGCAACTCTGCCGCCTGCTGCGGACGCTCGCCATGTTCCGCGCACACCCCCTGATGGTCAGCGCATGTCATAGTGACCGGTTGTTCGGTTGTTCTGCCGTTCACTCTATTTGCATATTAGGGTTTTATATATATAGATTAACATGAACTAAATAAATCTAGCTTATGCCACAGCTGTCAAAGCACCTGAGTATTTATAGTTCCACCTATCTTCTGAGGCAGGAAAGCTTCCATATCACATATGGAAGGGTGAATCTGGAGCAAATGGACTCACATACTCTGGCTTCCATTAAAGCAAGAGGGGAAAACACTGCACAGGGCCCAGACACAGCTCTGTCCAGGGTACAGAACTCAATGTGCCCTATACCATATGATGGTTGTGCCCATCCAAATGCATTCTAGATGCCTCAATACTGGATTTTTTAGTCCTGCATTTTTGAATAAAAATAAAAATGTTACTTTATAAGAAAAATTAAAAAAATGTCTTGTTAGTGGTCAATGACTTGAACTATCATTTGTTCAGGAGACGATAACTCAGACCACTAAGTGACTTGGCACTTTCAGCTATATGACAAAGCCTACCTTGACTAATGAGAAATGCAACATTATCTGAAAATAAACTCCTGGAGGAATAGGGGAAAAATAAGATCTGCAAGTGACATATATATATATATATAGCCAGGGGCCATCACAACCAAACAGACGACCAAACAGGCTGTGTAGGGCAACAAGGCCAGCAGGGGGGTTAGTGAGGGACGTCAAATGACTGAGCAGCAGGCTGCATGGGGAAACCAGGCTGGCAGGGGGGTTAGTGAGGGATGACCAAATGACTGAACAGCAGGCTGTGTGGAGCGACCAGGCTGGCAGTGGGGGCAGTGAGGGGCTACAAAATAACCAAACAGCAGGCTGTGTGGGGAGACCAGGCCGGTAGGGGGAGCAGTGACGGGTGGCCAAGCCATCAGAGGGGTGCAGTTGGGGGCAACCAGACCGGCAGGGGGGGCAGTAAGGGGTGTCCATGCTGGTGAGGGGGGCAGTTAGGAGCGACCAGGTTGGCAGACAGAGGCAGTTAGGGGTGATCAGGCTGGCAGGGGGGCCACTGGGGCGATCAGGCAGGCAGGCAGGTGAGCAGTTAGGAGCCAGTGGTCCCAGATTGTGAGAGGGATGTCTGACTTCCAGTTCCTCAGGATAGGGCCTAAACTGGTAGTCCAACATCCTCTGAGGGGTCCCGGATTGGAGAGGGTGCAGGCTGGGCTGAGGGGACCCCCACCCCCACACATTAATTTTGTGCACCAGGCCTCTAGTTGGTGTATAAAAAAGCCGCTTGAAAAGTCTGTAAGATGGCAAGAGACCCTCCTACAGAATGATACTGCTCAGATAGCATATATGTGGCAGCTAGCAGCCTGATGATTAATGTCACAGATAACTTTATTTTCTGATGATAGTATCTGCCATATATATCCTCAATGAATTGAATAGACCATAGAAAGCCATTGTCAGGGAGTTAGTGAAAATTTAACAGAATAATCCATATGTGGCTAATTAAAAGTTAGGATGGATCAAGTTTTAGAAGCTATTATACACAAGCCTTTGTTCATAGTATTTTACGACTTACAGGGGGAGATAAATCAGTGATTTTTAAAGAGTATGAGTGGGTGGCAATGCACCTGTATGGGACTCAGATCACGATAACTGAAGGACTCTTTCAAATTACACCTCCTCACTACCCAGATTCTCTGACCTCCTAAAGGTGCATAGCCCTGTGAGAAGCACTGCCTGATAATACCACACAGAGGTTTGTTAATGTGGAAGAAACGTTGAGAAGTAACTTTTCTTCCTCCACAATAAATTTTACAACTTCCAGTGTATTATTAAACAAGAGAGAAGCTCTTTCAATTTTAGCAGCTTCTCAGTATAAAACCATAAAATATCCTTCGCATGAGAATATGAGACTTACCATCTGCTTTACTGTCTTAAAACAATAGTTATCAATGACTTATTTCCAGGTTTATAATGAGCTTATTGTACTGTGATCATCCTTAGGATTTTAACAATTGTGAAAATATCCTCTAATTGGCATTCTGCAAAATTTTAGTGCTTCTTGTGGAATTTTTTGATAGTTCATCTTAAAATGAACAATATTTCTGTTTGTGGTTCAATTTTTAAACTTTTGTGTTCAATTTCTATCTGAGAATGAAGATAAGATTAAGTAAAATTCAGAAGAAAAATATTAAATGTGAGAAATAATAGTTAAGTATACTACAGCCCTGGACAGTGTGGTGCAGTTGTTAGAGCATCAGCCTGCACACTAAAGTGTGGAGGGCTCAATTCCCAGTCAAAGGCACTTATCTGGGTTTCAGGCCATTCCACCCCAAGTTGGGGCATGTGTGGAAGTCAAACAATATGCCTCTCTCACATCTCTCTCTCCCCCTCCTTCCCTTCCACTCTGTTTAAAAAAACTTCAATGGAAAAAATATTCTTGGGTGAAGATTAACAACAAAAAACCTCACACAGAATTAATGATTTCCCATGGCAATTGATTGAATGTTTGTGCAGTAATTTGACATAATTGTTTGACTAGAATTTAATTTCCAGTGCCAAATGAAAAGCTCATTCATTTTATTTTAATGTTCATTTTTTATAATAATTTTAATGTTTTTGCAATAATTATGTCTGAGCAAGAGATAACTTGCTGATAGGTCAGTTTAATTTCTAAGTAGTTTTGTCTTATTAGATCAGTTTAATTTCTAAGTAGTTTTGTCTTATTAGTGGCTGCTAATGTCTTGGCAATGTAGTTGAACTTCCTCTAAAAATTTATTACTTCTCTAAAAATTTTGAAAACTCCACCAGGATTAATATTAAATCTATATCATTAATTATATCTTAGAAAGTATATATAAAAGTCACAGAAGAAAATAGTTGTGTTATTTCTGTTGTGTATTACTGGTTTAACATATTTGTTAGAAATATTCTGAAAATATAGCGTATTGTAATTTGTTGTATGTGGTTCATTGCCATTAGAGAGGCAGTTCTATATATAGTGCATTAAACAAAATACATCAGGTTTACAACAGTTTGCCTCCATCTGTAAAGCATGATAGTTTGTTTTATAGTGCTGATGATTAAGAAAATACCGGTTTATTCTCAAAACTTTAACTTGAAATTTCTTTGCTAATAAGAAATTAATGCTTGAGAATTGAACAATAAAGTGAATTCTATTTTGCTAAATCTTCTAATATACTGAGCTTAAAATATATAGATTTATTTGCAGGACACATTCTTTTCTAAAAAAAAAATTTAAAGATTTAAAAGAAATAAAGTAGAAATCACCAGTGTATTGTGTATAATAACATAGCTAGAAGTGAAATATACGACTATGGTAGCACAAGGGACAGGGCAAGGGTGGAGAATGGAGGTTTGCTGTTTTAAAGTTCTTAAATTATATGGAAGCCAGTATACTATTATTTGCGAACAGACTATTAAGTTAAGGATGTATATTGTAAACTTTAAAGGAGCCACTAAGGAAAATAAATAAGATAAAGATACCTGGCTAATAAGCCAATATTGAACACCCAAAAGATTTTTGAGGAAAAGAATAAAGGAATCAACATAAATGGAACAAATAGAAAAGTTAGCAAGATGATAGATTTACCCAACTCTATTATTATATTAAATGTGCATTACCTAAATACTCCAATTAAAGGAGATTAATAAATTATATTTTAAAATAAGACCCAGTTATATGTTGTCTACATGAATTCCACCTTAAATATAAAGAGTCAGAGAAATGAAAAATAAAAGGCTGGAAAAGATACCATGCAGACACAAATCAAAAGATAGTGGATAGAGGATAAGAGGCAAATCTTCCTTATTGAAGAATTCCAAATAGTATCTGTAGATATTCTCCTCCCTAGGAAAAGAGCTTAATACTCCCACCCCAAACATCCACACACATGAGTGTGGGCTGAACTTAGTGACTCACTTCCAAAAAAAATAGAGTATGTAAAGGGAAAAAGAGTAATGTTAGTGGAGAAATAGCAGGTACTCCTTTAATCCAGTGATCAGGGTTTACATCACCAGCGATGCCATGTGAATATCATCTAACCCTGATATGATGTCATGAGAGGGATCCATCACCCCTCTGCTATTCTTTCCAAAACCCCAGTCAAATCATGGCAGAAATGTCAGATGAACCCAGATTTGGGGGCATTCTATAAATTACCTGATTAGTACATCTCGAACTGTCAAGGTCATAAAAATATGGGAAAGACTGAGGAACTTCACAGACCAGAGGATACTAAGAAGACATGACAACTGAATGCTCAGTGAGATCCTGAAATAAGAAAAGGACACTAATGGGAAAACTTGTGAAATCACAATAAATTTTGGTACAGTAATAAAATGTACCAGTGTTGGTTTCTTAATTTTGACAAATGTTTTATATAAAATAGATTAGGGGAAACTGAAACTGGGTGAGGTGTATATGGATACTTTGTTATCTTTGCAACTTTTCTGTAAACCTAAAAATATTTCAGAATAAAAAGTATATTTTTAAGGGGGAAGTAGAAGAGGGGGAAGGGAGGACTAAATGGTGATAGAAAGAGACTTGACTTGGGGTGATGAGCACATAATACAATATACAGATGGTGTATTATAGAATTGTACCCCTGAAACCTATATAATTTTATTAACCAATGTCACCCCAATAAATTCAATTAAAAATAAGATAAACATTGCATTAAAAAGTGTAGACATTATACACCTAAAGTTAATACAAAATAATATTGACTAAACTATAATTGAAAAATAAATTTGTAAAGTATATTTTTAAAAAGAAATAAGGAAATATTATGAACAATTTTATGTACTTTTTATAAGTTAGATGAACAAATTCCTTGAAATACACAAATTACAAAAAGTGACTCAAGAAAAAATAGAAAAATAGCACTGTTTTTATTAAAGAAAGTTGAATTTGTAATTAAAACTTTCCCACAATGAGCCCGGGAGGCATGGCTCAGTGGTTGAGTGTCAACCTATGAATCAGGAGGTCACGGTTTGATTCCTGGTTGGGGCACATGCCTGAATTGCAGGCTTGATCCCCAATGTGGAGCGTGCAGGAGGCAGCTGATCAATGATTCTCTCTCATCGTTATTGTCTGTCATAAACTGAAGGAAGAACTAATGCAATCTTACACTAACTTCTTCAGAAAATAGTGAAAGGAACACTGCCCACCTTATTTTATGAGATCAGCATTACCCTCACATGACAACCAAACAAAGAATTTACAAGAAAAGAAAACTGCCGACCAATATACCTTATAAATACCGATGTAAAAATCTTCAACAAAACATTAGCAAATTGAATCCAGCAATATGTAAAAAGGATAATACATCATAATCAAATGAATATAGGTTGGCTAAATATTTGAAAATCAATCAATGTGATTTACTATAGCAACAGACTAAGAAAGGTAAACTATATCAAAACATATGCCAAAAAAGTATTTTAGGAAAAAATCAACACCTGTTCATAATAAAAGCTCTTAGCAAACCAGATGTCCTCATTGTGATAAAAAGCATCTAGGAAAAGCCCTGACTGAGTAGCCCCGTTGGAGCATCATCCTAATACAGGAAGATCGCAGGTTCAATCCCTGGTCAGGACACATACAGAAATCAACCAATGAGTGCATGAATGGGTGGAACAACAAATCTGTCTCTCTGTAAAAATCAATAAAAATTTTAAAATAAAAAAGAGCATGTAGGAAGAATCTACATCATACTTAATGGTGAAAGACTGAATGCTTTCCCCATGTGAATGAGAACAAAAAAAGGATGTCTGCTCTTATCATTTCTATTCAGCGTTTTACTGGAGGTTCTAATCAGTTCACTAAGACAAGAAAAATAAAAGCCCTAAAGATTAGAAAGGAAGAAAATTTGTCTTTATTTAGACAACATAATCACATATTTGGAAAATCCTATTAAATGAATTTAGAAAGTATGCAGGATAAAGTCAGTATACAAAAATTCAAATGTATTTTTATATACTAGTAATGAGTAATTGAAAATGAAATTTTTAAAGTACCATTTAAAATAGCAAACAAAACATGAAATAATTAGGAATAAATTTACCAAAATATGTGCAAGATTTGTATAGTGAAAACTATAAAACATTTCTGAGGGGGAAAAAAATGAAAAAACCTAAACAAATGGAGAGATATTCCATATTTTGGATTAGAAGACTCAGTATTTTTAAGATGTTAATGTTTCCTTAATTAATCTATAAATTCACTATAATCCCAATCCAAATTCCAGATGGCTTTAGAAGGGGGAAAAAATACTTGATGAGCTGATTTTAAATACCTATGACTATGCAAAAGATCTATAATAGCCAAAACAATGTTGAAACAGAACAAAGGTCTAGGACTTATATTATCTACTTTTAAGACTTACTATAAAGTTATAGTAAATGTAGCTAGACATACCGTTCAGTAGAACAGAATAAACAGTTCAGAATTAGACCTACACATAAATGGTCAGTTGATTTTCAACAAATATATAATCAAAGTAATTCAATAGAGAAAGGATAGTTTTATGTGTGTGTGTGTGTTTTGCCAACAAATGCTACTGGAACAATTGGATTTCCATATGTTAAAAAATGAATCTTGACTTTTACCTCATGCAAATACTGGTTCAAAATAAATTACAGTCCTAAACATAGAAACAAAAAGTATAAAATGAATAGAAGAAAATATAGGAGAAAACCTTCAGGAGGCAAGAAAGAGTTATTAGATAAGACACCAAAAAGCACACACTATAAAAGAAAAAAGAGAAATCAAACATCATGAAAGGTAAAAATGAAAGTTAGCACTTCCTTTTGAAAAATAATTTTAATTATATAATGTTAATTTTTTTCATTGAAGTGCATGTGTAGATATTCTGATCTCCTGAGTTAGGGCCAGCAAGTCATGTGACCCTGTACTTCCCTCCTCTGCTGGGAAACTGAAGAATTGGCAATGACTTCCTAATTGCATGCCTTGTCTTCAGTGTCATCCAACTCTGATCAGTCTTCTAGTCTTTGTCCTTGCCCCTACCTCAGTAGTTAATCACTCTGTCCTTTGTATTCTCAAAGCACATGGGAAATCCTTCTGTTACAGTACTAGAGTTATAGTGGAATTATTGGGCTATATCATGTCTTTGGGAGTTCAAAGGCAAAACTGGTTCAGAAGGGCCAGATGCAAGCCCAGGGTCTGCTTGCTGCCTGTCCTCTGGAGTACCCCACACTCTCAAGATGCTGCCTCAGGGCCTCCTGGGAGCTGGTGTGCTGTCCTTGTGAGTCAACAATGCTTTTGATCCCAGAAGCAAAGGGCTAGATGGCACACACTATCTGGCCAAAGCAATCTGCCTTTTGCAAAATGTAAGTAAACTTTACAAACAAACAAAAACAACCATTCTTAAAATCCCAATAGGAAGAAAAAATGCTGACTGGGAAGATGGGCAGACTTTGATTATACTGAATACATTATATAATATGCCATATTTTTCCGTGTATAAGATGCCCCCATGTATGAGATGCTCCCAGCTTTTCCAACCCAAAATTAAGAAATCAATATTTTAAACATAAAACAGAACACATTTTTATTAAGTAATTACCGCAGGTAATGTTTACATACCACTACTATGATATTATGCAACATATCGTTTATTCAGCCTCTGTTGCATCATTGCTTTCTTCTTCATCACGGTTAGTTCCAGACATATCAATTGCCAGGGCTGAGCAGCAGACCCTGAGCGACAGATGAATGATTACTTTACCACATGTTCCTGTGAAAGAGGGCTAAGGCACTACTTGGCTATCGCCAGCAAGTAGCCCTGTTCGCCTGCCTCCTTTCACTTTTACTGTCATAACAGCTTGAACTAAATTAAACTCTAGATACAATCAGCAAGGTAAGCATCCTTGAGAAAGTATATGCTTCTACAACGTCGTCGGGTCTAAAAGACTAAACATAGAGATTCTAGCAAAACACCCCGGGGGACTGGACTTGTTTGGAAAAGTCAAGGTAGGGACTGCCACCTTCAGCAAGGTGCCCTCAGGGGCCCCTGACCTTTCAGAGAATCCTCCTTACAGATATTCCCGTGTTTCCCTGCATCAATATCTTCAACTTCTATTGTATCACTGACCCATGTGCACTTGAGAAGAATATACACTGAGTGGCCAGATTATTATGACCACCTGGCATTTGTAGGCAAATTAGCTATAATTTCGGGCTGAAGTTGCTAGAGGGCCAGACCATTATAAATAGGGAAGTAGGCTGTTTACCATGACAGTAGAAGTGATTTATTTTTTTTTCTGAAGATATGGGTAAACAAAATGAATTAACAGCCTTTGAATATGGGATATATTTGAACGTGAGTGGCCAGATTATTATGACCACCCCAGCT
>NW_005371125.1:964341-966566 GCF_000412655.1 Myotis brandtii | reverse complement strand
GAGATGTTGAAAGGTGATGTGAGGAATCTGACACCATGCCTGATGAATAGCACTGTCCAGTTCTGTGAGATTTGATGGTTGTGGAACCAGCTGCCTGATGGCTCTTTTAACTTCGTCCCACAAATGCTCAATTGGATTGAGATCTGGTGATTGTGGGGGCCACCTAAGCAAGGTACAGTCTTCCTCATGTTCTTGAAACCACTTCTGCACAATATGAGCACCACATGACTTTTTTCCAATGTTCGACTGTCCAATCCTTGTGTTCCTGTGAGAAGTTGAGACGTTTTGTCTTGGTAACTGCAGAAGCATAGGTGATCAAACAGGCCTTCGGCTTCCATATCCCATACAAGGCAGTGTGCTGCTAATTTGCCTACAAACGTCAGGTGGTCATAATAATCTGGCCACTCAGTGCATATTCTGTGTCTTTGGGGTGAAATGTTCTAAAGATGTCAATTAACTCCATCTGATCTAGTAAGTCATTTGGGATTGATGTTTCTTTGCTGATTTTTTGTATAAAGGTTTTGTCCTGTGGTGTTAGTGGGATATTAAAGTCCCCTACTATGATTGTATTGCTGTCAATCTCTCCCTTGATTTCCTCCAGAAGTTTTTTTTTATACATTTGGGTGCTCCTGTATTGGGTGCATATATGTTTACCAGAGTTATATCTTCTTGTGGAATTGCTCTCTTTAGTATTATGAAGTGACCTTCTTTATCTCTTGTTTTGGCCTTCACTTTGAGATCTGATTTGTAAGATAAAAGTATTGCTACCACAGCTTTTTTTTCATTTCCATTCACCTGAAAAACCTTTTTCCATCCCTTCACCATCAGTCTATATGAGTCCTTTTTTTCTGAGGTGGGTCTGCTGTAGACAGCAGATATATGGTTGATGTTTTCTTATCCACTCAGCTACCCTATGTCTTTTGATTGGGGCATTTACTCCATTTATATTTAAAGTTATTATTGATAGGTAATTGTTTATTGCCATTTTTATTCTTTATGCCTGTGTTCCTTCTTCCCTTCCTATTTCTTCTTTTTACAACAGACCCTTTAGCATTTCTTGCATTGCTGGTTTGGTGGTAATAAACTCCCTTAATCCTCTTTTGTCTGTGAATCTCCTGATTTCACCCTCCACTTTGATTGATAGCCTTGCTGGTTTCAGTATTCTTGTATTCAGACCCTTGCTTTGCATGACTTTGTATATTTCATTTTTTTCCCTTCTGGCCTGATGTGTTTCTTTTGAGAAATCAGTTGATAGTCTGATGGGAGATCCCTTATAGGTAACTTTCTGTCTCTCTCTGGCAGCCTTTAAGATTCTTACTTTGTCATTGGGTGTTTGCCAATCTATATTATAATAACCCAGTAGCCCTAACACTGTAATGACCAAAAACCGGTTACCAGGAGGCTGTGTGAGCAGCGAGGAGTGTGTGGTTGGGCAGGGCTGTGTGTGTGGTGAAGCTTGTGGGTGGGCCTGGCTGCATGCACGGTGAGGCATGCATGATTGAGCAGGGACTTGACTCTGGGTCCTGTGGTGAAGCGGGACTTGACTCTAGGTACTGGGTCTCACGCGATTTCCCGCAGGTCTGGGTCTCGCATGATTTTGTGCGCTGGGTCACTAGTTTAATTATGATGTGTCTTGGTGTCATGCTTTTGGGGCTCATATTGTTTGGGACTCTGAGCTTCTGGGACTCATGTGGGTTTTTTCTTCCCAATATCAGGGAAGTTTTCTGTCATTATTTCTTCAAACAAGTTTTCTTTTTTTTTTTTTATCAGTTTCCTCTCCTGGCACCCCTGTTAATGTGGATGTTGTTTCGTTTCCTGTTGTCCTAAAGTTGCCTTAGGCCAGTGATGGCGAACCTTTTGAGCTGGCGTGTTAGCATTTTGAAAAACCCTAACTTAACTCTGGTGCCGTGTCACATATAGAAATTTTTTGATATTTGCAACCATAGTAAAACAAAGACTTATATTTTTGATATTTATTTTATATATTTAAATGCCATTTAACAAAGAAAAATCAACCAAAAAAATGAGTTTGCGTGTCACCTCTGACACGCGTGTTATAGGTTCGCCATCACTGCCTTAGGCTGTCCTCCTGATTTTTTTTAATATATATATTTTTTTATTGATTTCAGAGAGGAAAGGAGAGGGAGAAAGAGATAGAAATGTCAATGATGAGAGAATCATTGATTGGTTGCCTCCTGCATGCCCCCTACTGGGGATCGAACCTG
>NW_005371125.1:955967-960127 GCF_000412655.1 Myotis brandtii | reverse complement strand
GTAACGACCAGGTAATTAGCATATTAGGTGGGGCATTGCTCTGGAGACTGGACGAAAGCAGGGAGGCGCCTGGAGGAGGTGGGACCATCCCGTGCTGAGGAGGGCAGGGTTTTGGGCCCATAGTGCCCCCTTCACCAGTCCTTCACCACCCTGTGCCCCACAGCCCACCTGCCAAGGGGAAGGAGCACAGCACAGCAGGCAGGAGGCTTCCATGCTCTTCTCTGGCACCATGATGGGACGGAGCTACTGAGTTGCACCGGAGATGGGGCAGAAGTGGGGAGGTGCCAAGAGAAGGTGGGACCAGCCCTATGCAATCAAGGGACTGAGGGCAGGGTTTGATGACTTTAATCTATCTATCTATGTATTCATCTATTATTGGAAAAGGAGAATAGAGAGTAGATAAGCCTGAGTTGCTGATTGGAATTAAGCTATTACAAGAGAACAAGCAAGGAGGGGAAAATCATAAGCAAAAAAAGAAAAAAGAAACAAACTAACAAACGATCAAACAAACAACAACAAGAAAAAGAAAAAGAAAAAAAGGAAGAAAAATGGATAGTGAAGAAAGAGAAGAGAGAAGCATGCATGAACTTGAAGCAGGTGAGCGGAAATTAGATATATGAGTAAGATCAATTTTAACAGGGAGTGAAAAGAAAGGATAGAGAAAAACTAAAGCAGAAACAGGGTAAGAGAAACAGGACGAAAAAGGGGAAAAGTGAGGAAGAGAGTGTTGGCATAAAGGAAAAATTGAGATACAGTATAATAATGCTGGAATAAAAGTAAAAATAGAATGTAGAACACTAATCCCAAAATAAAATAAATAAAAAATAAAATAAAACTTTAAAAAAGGTAAAATAATAGTAGTAATAATAATAATAAATAAAAATATAATAATAAAGTAAAATCAAGTGAGGAAAAAATTAAGTTTCTTAGGTAAAAGATTAAAAATAAAAAAAGTGAAGTAGTAAAGGTCATTCACTTCCTCTAATGTTCTGCTTGGCACATCCCTTTCCTCTCAGATAGTCAGCACGGTCTTGAAGTTCCCTGCGATCCACTGCTCTTCTGTGTCATAAGCCACAACCTTGTTTTCAAGCAGGCGGGATCTCTCTGCTCACTTTGTTTTCTCAGCCTGCCTTCAGTTGTATTAAATACAAGAGTCAATTTCTGACACAACCCCTGGGTAGCAGTGTTTCTGTATTAATATCCGGGACTAAATGGCCCCTCTACCCGGTGTTTAGATTCCTCTTTCCCTGCTGCACTTAATACGAAGTTGGAGGGACGGATTGCCCCAGAGCTGGTTTACCGCTCGTCTCTCCTTCTTACAATCCCCAGTTTTCACAAAAACAACTTTCCACTGCAGTCTCAGTGAGTGTTTTTGATTGGAAGATCCTATGTACTGGACTTAGCAAGCAAAAGCAAGAAGCTAAAAAGAGAAAAAGACAATGGAACCTTGCCAACTTGTGTCTTTTTCCCCTGGCACTGTGCAGCTGGTATAGAACTTCAGGCTACATTTCCGGGCCCAGCCCAGCTGTGGGCTAATATCTAGAGTCCCCTTCCTCCAGCAGCCCTGTGGACCCCCTTCCACATTCAAGGGCTACACTGACCCCAACGGCTGTGGATTTTGTGGGGTGCAGTCTCCCTTTGAGACTCTAGTCCCCGCTGTGCGGGTTTGTCCCTCCAGCCTGGATCCCAGATATCACCTTTCTCTAGGCCAGCGGTTCTCAACCTGTGGGTCGCGACCCCTTTGGGGATCGAAGGACCCTTTCACAGGGGTCACCTAAGACCATCGGAAAACACATATATAATTACATATTGTTTTTTTTATTAATCACTATGCTTTAATTATGTTCAATTTGTAACAATGAAATTGGAGGTCACCACAACATGAGGAACTGTATTAAAGGGTCACAGCATTAGGAAGGTTGACAACCACTGCAGGCGATCTCTGACCTTTCCATTCATGGATTGCCTCACCATCTGTGTTTAATTTGCCAATTCCAGGTGGATGTTGTTCGATTCAGCTGTTTCTTCTATCTACTCTGTGAGAAGGCGCAGGGTCCATCCACTTATTCTGCGCCACTTTGTCTCCCCCTCAACAGACTTTTTAGGCGCCCACTGAAGTCTCGGTGTTCCTGGGTTCACAGTTGAGGCAGCTGGTTCCTGGGCATTGTGGTTGTAGGGTCCCAGGAGGTCTCAAATGTTTCCCTGGTTGAAGATAAGGCTGGGCTTTGATTCACAGTTGGTCACCCCTTCAAGATGGTGTGGTCTCTGTGGCAAAGCCAGCCACTCTGGGAGATATTTCAGCAGTAGAGGCTGCCTGGCCAGGGGAGCCTAGTCTGCCAGTCCCCAACAGTCTTGTGAAATATAGGTGTCCCTCACTCACAAATGTAGACACCCCCCACACATCCATGAACTCTCGTTTCCTTCTCACACTCACATACCATCTTGTAGCTTGCCATCCCATCAGCAGCCATCTTGGATCCCCCATTTCAACACTCTTTTGTTTTTTATTTTTATGATAACAAAACACACAGCAGAAATCTGGAATTTCAATGAATATCAGACTGTGCATAAATATATAATCCAGACCTCATTTGGACTTCTAGGCCCTATTATGGATTAATGGAATTTACATAATGAAACTGAGGTTATGAACTGTCATAAAAATCAGGAAGGAAAAAGGAGTGTCTTTAGGATTAAACCTCTAACGTAATAACAACAAGTGGGCTGCAATAATAAAAATAATTTATCTCATTTTTTGTCCTAGTGATCACCTTTGTGACTATCCTATATAATAAAACAGAAACATGCAAATTAGCCATCCCTCCACTATGCTCAAGCCACGCCCACCAGCCAATCAGCGTGGTATGCAAATTAACCCGACAAAGATCGTGGCAGCCATAGAGTTGGAGGCTTGGGTTGCTCCTGGTGACCAACGGAGAAAGCCAAGCTGATGATGAAGGAGTGGCTGGGGGCCTGGGTTCCCGGGAGCATGGTGGGAACTACTCAGCCAGGACTGGGGCTCCGGGCAGCAGGGAGCAGGGCGGGAACTTCCTGGGGCAGGAGCCAGGCAGCCAAGAGCGGGGCTTGCTCATTCACTTATTCGCTCATTTGTTCACTAACTCATTCACTCACTCACTCACTCACTCACTCAGCAAACACTTCCAGGTCCCTGGCACCAGTCCAGGCACTGAAGGTGAAACAAGATAAGATAGATCTATGTCCTCAAGATGTTAGCAATTCAGTAGGGTGAAGCAGGCACATGAAAGAGGCAGTTGTACGCACAGACGTACTGTACTGGGTTCGGTGAGGGCTGTAACTAACGCCGACTTTGTTCTCTTGATAAAATGGGGCCTTGGGAGCCAGGCCGTCCTAAGCCTGTATGCCTGTGCTTAGGCCCGGAGCAGCCGGTGTCCCGGAACATGACAGAGGGTACAGGTCAGGCTGAGAGATCTTCCCCCGCCCCCCCTCCCGTGCATGAATTTCATGCACAGGGCCCCTGCTTTATATTATATTGAAATAAGATACCACAGCTTTAAAGGAAATAAAATGTGACCTACATGTGGAAGAGTATAGACAGAACACATACTGAATCACAGCCACAATGTCCTTCTCCATATGATGATCCAAAAAAAGGTAAATAAATAATAATTCAACATTTCTTAATGGTTAGTGATAAAATCAGCTTTCACCTAGTACTAAAACCTTTATAGTTTAGAAGCATAAACTATCCTATCGAATAATAGACAAACATGGTAATTAACCGTAACTCCAACACGCTTCCCATTGGCTAATCAGGGCGATATGCAAATTAACTGCCAACCAAGATGGTGGCCGGCAGCCAGGCAGCTGAAGCGAACAGAAGGCTTGCTTGCTCCAATGATGGAGGAAGCCAAGGTTCCCCGCCTGCCGCTGCCGGCCTCTGAGCTGCACTCTAAGAAACAATGTTGCAATTATAGAAGCTAAACAAACCCCAGAAACCTGCTTTCAGCCAGCCAGGCCTCAGAGCTGGAGCTGCAACAGTGTTTCAATTATAGAAGCCAAACAAACCCAGATAGCTGCTTTCAGCAGCCGAGGTCTCAGAGCTGGAGCCGGCTCTCAGTTCCAGTGACAGCCATAGAAGGTAAATAAATCCCAGAATAAAAAAAAAAGAAAAGAAAAAA
>NW_005371125.1:952371-955588 GCF_000412655.1 Myotis brandtii | reverse complement strand
TGGGAGCCTCTCCTGCCTCCTCAGCAGCGCTAAGGATGTCCGACTGCAGTTTAGGCCTGCTCCTCGCTGGCAAGTGGACATCCCCTGAGGGCTGCTGGGCTGCCAGAGGGATGTCTGATTGCCATCTCAGGCCCAATCCCCCGAGGAGCAGGCCTAAGCCAGCAGGTGGTCATCCCCTGAGGTGTCCCAGACTGTGAGAGGGCACAGGCTGGGCTGAGGAACCCCCCTCTTCCCCGAGTGCAAAATTTTTGTGCACCGGGCCTCTAGTTTTCTTATATTTAAAGACACATGCTATTTAAAAAATCATGTCTTGGAGCATTTAAACAGACATTTTGTGAACTTCGTGATAGCTCAGATTTAGGTGTATAAAAAGATATCAACCTTGAAGTTGCAGCTCTCTCATTTTCTCCTTCCTTCTGTCTCTCCTTCCTTCCTCCTTTTTTCCTCCCTTTTTTGCATCTACTTATCCATTAAACACATTTTAAGCAGAATTATTCTGAATAGAACACTATACTCATGAACTTTGGAACACTAAAGTCTTTTTTAAAAAATAATAAGCCAAAATATATTATAAATTATAGAATACTAGAGGCCTTGTGCACGAATTCGTGAATGGATGGGGTCCAGCCAGCCCACCCTGATGGGGGCCATTGGGATCGGCCAGTGTGTGGGAGGGGACATGAGAGGTTGGCCAGCCTTGCCCCCTGTGGGGGGTGGCCAGTCAGGGGTTGGATAGAAGGTTGGCCGGCCGGCCCCATCCCCAATAAAGGTGGGGGAGGCCAATCGATGTCTGGGTCAGCCAGGAGGAGGGGCCACAGGAGGTCTGGGGTGGGGCAATCAGGGCCCCGATTGGGTCAGTTGGCCACCACAGTGCATGTCATAGAGACCAGTCGCTCCGTTCTTTTCAGTCGTTCTGGTCTCTTGGCTTATAGATAGATGATAGATAGATAGATAGATAGATAGATAGATAGATAGATAGATAGATAATATATAAGTATTGAGTGTAAAGTGTTATCTTTAACAATGCTGTGACAACTACTTTTTAATCAGAGTTTCATTCTGTTTTGTTATGGACTGTTGACATGCTTTTCCCTTTGAAGTTTCATGTACAAGTCTTGATTTTAACATTAAAGAATGCTAAATGATAGTTTCTTTTATAAACCATTTTTCCAAAGATCTCATAATTTTTGAGACTTAATATATTTAAATACCATAAAGTGCTTGAAAAAAATACACAAAATACAAATTAATACCAAAATGGATTTCAATAGTTCACACCAGGTATGAATCTTAGATTTAATTTCAAGGTGCATCAATGAAATAATTGTTTGGAAGCTACTTTATAAAGTTAGATAGCATGCATCCTAAAGAAATCATATTTTTATTGGTAAAGTCATTAACATTTAAAGGATGTGAAAATAAAATGTGTAATATTCAGATCTTAAGTATGGTTACTTAAAGTACTTATCATTAAAGGTGACCTTAATGTACAGACTATTCAGAAAAATTTAGATAACTGAAGAAAAAGTTGACATTAGATATGATGTAATTAGGGGAAATTTTTGCTTGTTTTTTTAAGCACAACAACTAATGTAATTTTCTGATTCACCAGTCATGTGTAACTAAACTTATTTTCTATTTCATGATGTTATAAAATTAATATTTCTGTAAAATGATTTAAATATCTCCAAAATTACAGCACATATTGAATAATGCCCAAACTTAAATTTGCAACATAGTAGGACCATAAACTTTGCACCAAGTTAGAAAGTTATGTCTTACAAATAATAAGTTACATGAAAGAGAAAAGCTTTGATATCACCCCTTTATCACTGGGAGAACACTAGGGTTTTGGGTACCATGAATAATGAGGGTTGTTGAAAACAACAAACTCGTATTTATAATAGAGGGAGAAAACAATCAGAATGAGAAAACATAACCCAATAGAAAAGTTTAAAGGAATTGGGAGAAAGGCTGAAAAGTGATTTTCAATTATGTAATTATTTAGTGAAAATAGAGTATTTGAAGATCAAGTGTTCTTTATTTTCACTAAGATAGAGAAGTACATTAAATGAAGATATAATTAAAATATGCTAGCTCCAAGGAAGAGTTTCTTTAGAGTAAGGTAGACCATTAGAAAAAGTATCTCTGGGAAATTATAGAATCACTAGTGACCAGGTGCGCAAAATTTGTGCTTATTAAAAGGTAATTAATTAGAGAAAATATTTTAATATTTCTATTTGACCTTTCTCTATAATAAAAAAGTCTCAGAGATTAAAGAAAATTAGTAAAATGTATATGAAATTCTCCCTCCTGTCAGCTGTGGGAACCAGAGTCAAGTCCCCGCCCATCCGCATGTGCCTTGAAATTGCTCGAGACCCAGACCCGGCCAGCCTCACCCTCGTCTAGCCACACCGGCTGGGGGTGCACAGCTTCAGGTCCCCGGTTAAGCCCTGCCAGCCTCAGGTCCCCTGGCCTCAGGTCCCCTGGACCCAGGCGCAAGGGCACGAGGGTGTGACGACCATTTGCATATTAGCTCTCTATTATATAGGATTTTTTTGAATGCAATTAATGTAATACTTGAAGGACTGTCACAGAGAACTAAAATTCAGTCTTGTAATGAAGTACAAGACTGGATTATGAGAACCATTATTTTGTCCCTAGTCTTTGATTCCATGATAATTCTAAAATAAAATATATGTTATTAAATGCTCTCAATTTCATTGAAGTTCTTAATTTAACCACATATTATTTTATTGCCATGGCTCAACATTTCACCAAAGGTTAGAATTTAAATTTAATTCCTTAATAACACCTAGATTTTAATTTCAGAAAGTCATCTTCAAGGATCATGAAGCACAATTAACAAAAGAAAGAACAAGGAAGAATACATTTTATTTCTTAAAAATCACACAGTATTTGACTTTAGATCAATTTAAGCCTCTCCTCTTTCCTATGTTTGTGCAAATGATGTGTTGTTATTGTTTTGTTTCTTGTTTTGTTTTGTTTTTTTCCAGATTAGACCCAGGAGTGAGCACATACAAACTAGACTATTATATAAAACTAGAGGCCCGGTGCACAAAAATTTGTGCACTCAGGGGGGAGAGGGGGTCCCTCAGCCCGGCCTGTGCCCTCTCGCAGTCTGGGACCCCTCAGGAGATAATGACCTGCTGGCTTAGGCCTGCTCCCGGGTGGCAGAGGGCAGGCCCAATCCCTA
>NW_005371125.1:944645-951345 GCF_000412655.1 Myotis brandtii | reverse complement strand
AAGCTCCCAACCGCTCCTTTTTTTCTTTTTTTTTTATTCTGGGCCAGCTTTAGCTCTGAGGCCTCGGCTGCTAAAAGCAGGTTTCTGGCCTTTGTTTACCTTCTGTATTTGATACAATGTTGTGGTCCGGCTGGCTGAAGCCTGGCTGACTAAAGCCGGTTTCTGGGGTTTTGTTTAGCTTCTATATTTGCAACATAGTTGCTTAGAGTTGCAGCTGAGAGGCCGGCAAGTCAGGCGGGGAACGTTGGAGTCCGCCGTCACTGGAGCAAGCAAGCCTCCCTGTTTGCTTCAGTGCATGGCTGCCGGCCGCCACCTTGGCTGGCAGTTAATTTGCATATCGCCCTGATTAGCCAATGGGAAGGGTAGCGCATGTACTGCTAATTACCATGTTTCTCTTTTATTAGATAGGATTGCCTTGAATTTATCATATGTAATTGCTCCTATATTTTTAGATGAGAACTAAAGTGAATGAGCCTGTATACCAGAAAAGTTGCTGGGAAAGAGGAGGAAGCAGAATTTAATTAACCATTTTCAACTTGAGAATTTTAAAAATAAAATTTTGTGCAAAGTATATAAGTATTGTCTTAGGTAATTCATTTTCAGTCACTTCTTATAGTCTAAATTTTATTGTTCGTTATCTGGCAAAAGCATTACATTTAAAAAATATAGCAACAGATTTCCATATCCTTTAAAAATAACTCACATAAAATCTTCATTTGCAGATGGCTTTGATGTAATATATAGGGATTTTCTAAACTTCTCTTCAAATGAAACCTAAGTCATTACTACAATTTGCCAAGCTGAGCAATTAAATTGTTTGACATCCATCTATTATCTAAATTGGTCGAGAAGAGAAAGGTCAACATAGACATACTCTTATTTGTTTGCTAATTCATGATGGACTACAATAATTAACCTACCAGTAGGGTGAAGAATTTTAGTTTTAGAGAAAAATATTAGTAAGTAGCATACATTATGTATTTAGACATTTCATTTGTACAGAGTATGAACAGAAAGTTATAGTCAAGTAAACAGAATCAGGGCAAAACAGATATTTGAAAATTACAAACATTTGTCTGGCTGGTGTGGCACAGTTGTTGAGCATCAATCTATGAACCAGGAGGTAATGGCTCGATTCCCGGTGGGGCATGCAGAAGCAGCCAATCAATGATTCTCTCTCTTTATTAATGTTTCTATCTCTCTCTCCCTCTCCCTTCCTCTCTGAAACCAATAAAAATATATTTTAAAAAAGAAAAGTGCAAACGCTTTCCAGTTAACTTACAATAGCTTTAATTTTCTCTACCACACATTTTAATAAACTATTCAATTGAATTATTTAGTTTGACTCCGTACCATTCTCAGGGAGCTATCCTCATGAGCAGTAGAAGACTGAGAAGAGATATCAAGCAAGAGAAGGAGAAACTGGGTCTTTGGTCATCCAGCTGATTCAAAAATTTGCCCTGACCTGGCCAGTGTGGCTCAGTTGGTTGGAACATCATCTTTTACACCAAAAGGTTGTGGGTTTGATTCTTGGTCAAGGCACATACCCAGCCCTAACTGGTTTGGCTCAGTGGTTAGAGCATCGGCCTACTGACTGAAGGGTCCCAAGTTCAATTCCAGTCAAGGGCATGTACCTTGGTTGTGGGCACATCCCCAGTAGAGAGTGTGCAGAAGGCAGCTGATCGATGTTTCTTTCTCATCGATGTTTCTAACTCTCTATCCCTCTCCTCTCCTCTCCGTAAAAAATCAAGAAAATAATTTTTTTTAAAAAAGGCTCATTGCTAGGTTTTGGTTTCAAACCCCAGTCCAGGTGCATGCAGGAGGCAAGTGATTGATGTTTCTCACATCAATGTTTCTATCTCATATTGATGTTTCTCTCTTTCTCTCTCCCTTTCTCTCAAATGAACTTTAAAACTTTTTCTTTCATTATGAGAGTATAAAAATCTATTAATGCTAAAGTGAATATTTAAAATAAGACACTCCATTATACAGATGTGTAATTTGAGGCTGAAGGATAGATTACCTGCACAAAGTTACACAAAAATGTAATGATAGCACATGTGCTAAAACCCAGAGTCTCAAAATTATATTTGAATCATACATAAGAGCTAAGTTTGCTTTGTGCCTGCCAGTTGTGCTGGGCAACATTTTAGTGGCTCATTGTAGTGATTAAACCCACAAGGGTCTCAAGAATCAGAAACATCTGCCCCTCATTTTCTTAGCTAAAGCTCAACTTCTTTATCTATTAAAGAGGAATGAAAATAGTATTTATCACAGATAGTTGTTGAAGGAATAAAATGAATGCAAAAAGAAAGTTCTTGGTACATATTATGTAGAGCAAATGTAAGTGTATTGTACTTTTTTAAATTTGGAAATGCACACTTGTGTAATTTAAAAAATTACAATTTCATATCACATGGAATAAATAGTAGCTTGTCATAATACTCATGAAATGGCAAAGATATATAGACTGTTAAAGTATATTTATTTCAGACCATTGGGAAAATTTCTTCACATGAATATACGTTCGGGCACGCACACCAAGAATTAAACCACAAAGACCACACATCAGAGTTAAATTTTATTCACAAGTTTAACAAACTTTTGGTTAGAAGGGTTTTTATTGACAAGAATATACCCACATTCATTTATAATAGGAAACCTTTTAAGAGATTCAATGAGAACCAGTGGTAGGATGGTTTATTAAAGCTGATGAAAAAAGTAAATTGTTTAAAAATACACATATGCCTTGAATATGTATAATACACAAATAATTGAAACAAGTGTATATTTATCTTCCATTATTTGATATAAGGCCTTTGACTTTTCTTTGGATAAATGTTCACTAATTATAGCCATACATTATCTTTATTATACAAACAACACCCTAATACATTATCTGTGATTTTCAATTTTGGTTCCCATCAATTACAGTGTATATTTAAACATTCCCGAGAAGCTTTCTGAATATGAAATGCTTCTAGAGTTTTATGACACTTTTCCTGAATCATCTGCAGTTATCTTGTTCAGACATAACTCTATGATTGGTTTTTGTGAAACCTGCCTTTAACAAGTCTTTATGAAAAATTTAATCTTCTTTGAAGGAATTATTTTGCATTCCTATTTCATTAGTTAACATATTTTAATTAAATGAACTAATTTTAATAGCAAAAGTAACTGATATAAACATATCTATGAATAAATATTGACCTTTTTCTAAGCACAAAACTCATTTTGGCAGCAAAAGTGAATGGACATACTGTAAAGTAGCATCGTAATTGGGAACATACAGCTTACTGATTTCAACAAGTTCGACTTTTTATTCATGGATAGAAAGCAAACTTTGATCAATATATTGGCTAAGTAGAAGTCTGTTAAAGTTTTTAATTCATTAATATCAATATATTTGCTAGATCAAAGTAGGACATCCAATTATCCCACTACAATATAGCACTCTATTTACAAATTTAAACTGAAACTTTGATGAAAATACATTTCATCATTCTAATATCCCAAGAAGCTATTTTGCAGTCTGCATGTATCCTTCACAGTTACTTGACTGTTACATGACAGTTGTAACAGCCTTTAATCACAGACACAAGTTTCTGAATAAAAAAGTACATAGAAATGACTTTTAGTATAGTTAAAATTAGCATCTCAAATTTCCCTATGCAGATGCATAACCTGTGGGATCTTATTAGTGGACTTTTTTTAAGTAAATTTTTATTTTATATATATTTTACTACATTAAAAAAGGCAAAATATATATATCAGTGCTATGTTCCACTCCAAGCCATTTTATCATTTACTCTGGGAATAAAGCCTGAAATAATATTTGTAAAGTTATCCTGCTGATTCTTTATGTATGCAAATTAGAAAACCACTTATTTAAGTGGAAAAACTTAAAATACCCTTCAGTCATTAACCATTTGAGTTCTGGTGAGAATAAAAGTTTTATCTTTGATTCCATCAATTCCTTTTGTCAGGGAAAAGAAAATGTTTACTTTTTGAACAGGCACATACTCAAAATTTTGTTAGGGCAGAAAGTATCATAAAAAAGGCTTCATGATAAGAAAAGCAAAGAAATCCAATTAATAACAATTAATTTAGTGAAGATCCACCAATTCTTTGTATTCTCATTTGTTTATGGCTGACTGTATTTAACAGTGTTTGTTTGAAGATCACAAAACACTACAAAGATGGAAAGTAAAAATTTCCATTTTTTTTTTTAGTTTTGTGTGTCAGTGTTTTTTGTTTGTTTGTTTTTTTCCTTTTTCTTATTTTTTATTGTTTAAAGTAGTACATATGTCTCCTTTTCCCGTCCCTGGCCACTCTCACCCCCCAGGACAAGCCCCAACTTCCCTAGTGTCCATGTCCATTGGTTATGCTAATATGCATGCATACAAGTCCTTTGGTTGATCTCTTACTCCATCCCCTACCCTGACCCTCCCCTGCCTTCCCTCTGAGGTTGGACGGTCTGTTTGATGTTTGTCTCTGGATTTATTTTTTTCCATCAGTTTATGTTGTTCACTATATTCCACAAATGAGTGAGATCATGTGATATTTATCTTTCTCCGACTGGCTTATTTTGCTTAGCATAATGCTCTCCAGGTCCATCCATGTTGTTGCAAATGGTAAAAGTTCCTACTTTTTTACCGCAGCCTAGTATTCCACTGTGGAAATGTACCATGGTTTTTTAATCCACTCATCTTCTGATGGGCACTTAGGCTGTTTCCAAATCTTAGCTATTGTAAGTTATGCTGCTATGAACATAGGGGTGCATATATCCTTTTTGATTGGTTTTTCTGGTTTCTTGGAATATAGTCCTAGACATGGGACCACACTTGTCATTTGTTGATTTGTTGATGATAGCCATTCTGACAGGTGTGAGATGGTACCACATTGTTGTTTGATTTGCATCTCTTGGATGATTAGTGACTTTGAGCATGTTTTCATATGACTCTTGGCCTTCTGTATGTCCTCTTTCGAAAAGTGTCTATTTAGGTCATTTGCCCATTTTTTTTATGGGTCATTTATCTTCCTTTTGTCAAGTTGTATGGGTTCTCTGTAAATCTTAGAGAGTAAACCCATATCAGAGATAGCATTGGCAAATAAAGCAATGTATAGATTCAATTAAATCCCCACTAAAATACCAACAGCATATTTCACAGACCTAGAACAAACTCTCCAAAAATTCATATGGAATAAAAAAAAAAGACCCCAAATAGCCACAGCAATACTGAGAAAGAGGAACAAAGTTGGAGGGATCACAATGCCAGGTATCAAGCTATATTACAAAGCCACTATTCTCAAAACTGCCTGGTACCGTCACAAGAACAGACCTACAGACCAATGGAACAGAACAGAGAACCCAAAAATCAATCCAAGCCATTATGCTCAATTAATATTTGACAAAGGAAGCAAGAACATACAATGGAGTCAAAACAGTCTCTTTAATAAATGGTGTTGGGAAAATTGGACAGATACATGCAAAAGAAAAATGAAACTAGACCACCAATTTATACCATAAACAAAAATAAACTCAAAATGGATAAAGGACTTAAACGTAAGATGGGAAACCATAAAAATCTTAGAAAAGTCCATAGGCAGCAAAATATCAGTCATATGTTGTAGCAATATATTTACTGGTACAGCTCCTAGGGCAATGGAAACTAAGGAGAAAATAAACAAATGGGACTACATCAAAATAAAAAGCTTCTGCAGAGCAAAAATTTCCCGTTAATTATGTCAAATTCTGCTTTGGCTAAATTAAATAATTTTCAAATGGTCAAATGTAGAAAAAGGGAGGGGAAGAGTAATTATTCAAATGGGTATTAAAGTTTCATCTGCTACCAATATATTTTTAATCTGAGGTTATTCATAGAACTGATATGCAAACTGAGGAACTGTTAGAAATGATATATTCATGTGAATGTGTGAATTCTTTTGTGTATTAATAGTAGAGGCCCGGTGCAAAAAATTTGTGCATGGATAGGGTCCCTAAGCCTGGGTGATGATCAGGGCTGATTGGGGCCTCCCTTCAGTCTGTGCCGCCACCTGGTGGTCAGCACATGTCATAGTGAGCGATGGAACTCCTAGCCTCCCGGTAGAACTCCCGTGGAGACACTTTGCATATTAGTCATTATATATCTACACTAATAAAAGAGAAACATGCAAATTGGTGTCACACCGCTACCCTTCCCATTGGCTAATCAGGGGGTGATATGCAAATTAACTGCCAGCCAAGATGGCAGCCAGCAGCCAGGCAGCTTGAAGAGAACAGGAGGCTTGCTTGCTTCAGTGACGGAGGACTCCAACGTTCCCCGCCTGCCGCTGCCGGCCTCTGAGCTTGCAGTTTGAAACATTGTTACAAATATAGAAGCTAAACAAAACCCCAGAAACCTGCTTTCAGCCAGCCGGGATCTCAGAGCTGGAGTTGAAACAGTGTTTCGATTATAGAACCCAAACAAACCAGATACCTGCTTTCAGCAGCCGAGGCCTCAGAGCTGGAGCCAAGCCTCAGAGCTAAAGCTGGCCCAAAATAAAAAAAAAAAAGAAAAAAAGGAGCAGTTGGGAGCTTCAGTCACCCACCAGCCTGAAAACAGCCCTCAGCCCCTCACCCAGACTGGCCAGGCACCCCAGTGGGGACCCCCACCCTGATCCAGGACACCCTTCAGGGCAAACCAGCCGGCCCCCACCC
>NW_005371125.1:939682-943734 GCF_000412655.1 Myotis brandtii | reverse complement strand
CCCTGCCATTTGTCTCTGGATCTATTTTGTTCATAAGTTTATGTTGATCATTATATCCCACATATGAGTGAGATAATGTAATATTTATCTTTCTCTGACTGGCTTATTTCACTTAGCATAATGCTTTCCAGTTCCATCTATGCTGTTGCAAATAGTAAAAGTTCCTTCATTTTTATAGCAGCGTAGTATTCCATTGTGTAGATGTACCACAGTTTTCTAATCCACTCATCTGCTGTTGGGCACTTAGGCTGTTTCCAAATCTTAGCTATGGTGAATTGTCCTGCTATGAACATAGGGGTGCATATACCTTTTCTGATTGGTGTTTCTGATTTCTTGGAATATAGTCCTAGATGTGGGATTACTTGTTCAAACTGGAGTTCCATTTTTACCTTTTTGAGGAAACTCCATACTGTTCTCCACAGTGGCTGCACCAGTCTGCATTCCCACCAGCAGTGCACAAGGGTTCTTATTTCTCCACGTCCTCACCAGCACTTGTCGTTTGTTGTTCTGTTGATAATAGCCATTCTGACAGGTTTGAGATGGTATCTCATTGTTGTTTTGATTTGCATCTCTCAGATGATTAGTGACTTTGAGCATGTTTTCATATGTCTCTTGGCCTTCTGTATTTCCTCTTTCAAAAAGTGTCTATTTAGATCCTTTGCCCATTTTTTGATTGAATTATTTATCTTCATTTTGTTAAGTTGTATGAGTTCTCTGTAAATTTTGGAGATGAAACCCTTATTGGAAATATCATTGGCAAATATGTTCTACCATGCAGTGGGCTTTCTTGTTGTTTTGTTAATGGTTGTTTTCTCTATGCAGAAGCTTTATATTTTGATGTAGTTTATTTGTTTATTTTCTCCTTAGTCTCCATTGCCCTAGGATCTGTGTCTATAAAATTATTGCTAGGACTTATGTCTGTTATTTTGCTGCCTATGGAGTCTTACATACATACTCTTTTATTCAAACAAAACGTTACCATAAAAAAAGAATATAGGCATCAGAACCAGATGATCTGAGTACAAATAATAGCTTTGTTAGCTTGGGCAAGTTTAACAACTCATTTTCTGAGTTCTCTTACATTTATAGCAGAGACTTCCTTTTATATCAAAGATGAATCCATCCTGATAAAGTGAGTATGAAAATGGTTTTTTAGTACAAAACAAATAATCTAAAAACAAAACAAAATTATGTATATATTTACACATACTAGCTCATGGTATTTCCCAAAAATGTATAGTACACATTTTAACAGCTGATAGCTCAATTTTGAAAATTAAATGTATTTTAATAAACACTGCCTTTATAATTATTCAAAGTGTGTGTATACATTTTTGGGATATCCTACATATAATGTTATGTAATATTTAATATTTCATGACACAATACAATATTTGGAGTATTTATATGTCTTCCTTCTTTTACTTCCATATTCTTTTTTTGTTATTTTCTTCTGCCCTTCTTTTTGAAGTTTCCTTACATATTTAGAGAATGACCTATATAGAATTATTATTGTGTTGCACATTTATGGATATGCCAATATTTATAATAATATCTGAGTTATACCAATTCCTCTCCTAAATCAATGTTATAAACATGATCAGTAATGATACATCTTATGCAGTATTAAATATTAATTTGGGAGTATACATTAACGCTATAGACCAAGTGACTTTCTTGATTGCTCAGCCAATGTAAACTAATGAAATGACTTCATTTTCTTGCTATGTGATAAACATTTCATTTGTACTCCTACATCCCACATAAGTGAAGTGTAGGGAAGTGATAACAAATATTGTCATGAGTAAAAAATTCTAAATGTCATCTTAATCAACATTACTTTATGAAAATATAAGAAGGTGAATTATTGTCTAAGTTGTTTGAAGTATAATTATGTATTGACTTTGCAAAGCACATTAAGTTAGTAGAGGCTACATACCAAGTAAGCAATGTAATGGTGGACATTTGAAAACTCAGTCACTTGCTCAGTCAGTGTGGCTCAGTGGTGGAGCACCAACCTATGAACCAGGAGGTCACAGTTCAATTCCTAGTCAGGGGACAATCCTGAGCTGTGGGTTTGATACCCAGTGTGGGGCATGCAGTAGGCAGCCAATCAATGCTTCTCTCTCATCATTGATGTTTCTCTCTCTCTCCCTATCCCTTGCTCTCTGAAATCAATTTTAAAAAATGAAAACTGAGTCACTTATCTTTCTACTCAGTACTCAAATTTAGACACTTTAAATATATTGTCAAATTCAACAGCCATAAAAATAAAACACATCCCAAATACTTAGTCAACAGAATCATTTTTTATATTCTATGATACTACATATGCATCTTTTAGACATTTCTTCATCTAATAAATTATTTTTGAATAATTATTTCTACTGAGACAATCTGTTGTTTATATATCCTTTGAAAAACAAGGAATTTCTTCCATTTGAAATCATGTTTATGTGCATCTTTTTAAGAAATACGTTTTTATTGATTTTTAGAGAGAGAGGAAGGGTGAGGGATAGAGAGATAGAAACATTGATGAGAGACAAGCATCATCCATCAGCTGCCTCCTGCATGCCCCCTAATGGGGAGCAAGCCTGCAATCCAAGTATGTGTCCTGACTAGGAACTGAACCCGCTGAGCCACACCAGCTGGGCTAAAATGTGTATATTCTTAATGGTAATGCTTGTAAAGTGATTGCAAGCACCTGCAAATCTGGTGAAATTTGTATGTACTCCAGTTTTTTGAACCTTATAATATTAGCAACATTTTCAATCATAAACTTTCCCACTGCAATATATATGGAGAAGGATAGGGTGAGAGATACTAGCTGTTTGATTATATTTTAAATTTTAAAGTACTAAATATAGTTTCAGTGAGTCCATATTCTATGATCTGTATCTTTACTTACATAGAAGTGATTGGAATCAATAACCTGTAGGAAAATGCCACCTTACCTTAAAAAAATGGCCATTTTAAAGTGATGCTTCTCTGTGTCTGGATCTGTTTTTGTTCATCAGTTTATGTTGTTCATTATAATCCTCAAATGAGTGAGATCATGTGATATTTATCTTTCTCTGACTGACTCATTGCACTCTGCTGTACAACTGGAACTGGTATGGAATGATATTGAATGTAAACTGTGGCTGGAAAAAAATGAAGTTATTCACTGAAGTTAAACCATTTACTGGTAGACAGCATACCAATGACAGAATGACAAAACTGCTCTAAAATGCTAAACGGAGGTTGGTACATTAGCGTGTCTTCCACTGGACTGAATTTTTTTTTTAATATAAGCATCAGGTGGTCTGAGACCATATTATTTTTCACCAAAGAATTCTCAATACATATTAAGGCATGAAACATAATAAATAATAAATACTTTTTTGGTTCAATGGATGTCAGAGATTCTTTACTTGGTATTTCAGATTTGGGAATTCTGTCCAAAAAAGTAATGTTGGCATAAATTTTCATTTCTTCTTTCAAGATTAAAAATCATAAAGGATGTAGAGTTCCAGAGCTCTTATTGGTGGAGGACTCATGATTTGGCAAATCAAGTTAGTGATACAGAAAACTCTTCATTATAACAGAAATAGCTTCTACAAAAGTCTGACAAAAAGGCTACATAGAAAATTTGCCTAAAAAGGCTGAGAAATAGGTTTGATATGGACACACACTAAATAATTAAGTTTTGGTTTTTGCTTTTTTTCACTGAGCTGGAAGGAGTGTCACAGGGTAATTTTGGCATATTGGCACTCAAGGGTGTCATTCATTCAACAAATATTTATCAAGTGCTCATTTGTGCCAGACACTATTTTGGCTTATTATTTTTTATTTATTTTTATTTTTTTATTGATTAAGTTATTACATATGTGTCCTTATCGCCTCATTACCCCCATCCCACTCCTGTTCATACCCTCACACCACTATGTTCGACCCGAACCGATATGCTCAATTAACATTTGACAAAGGAGGCAAGAGCATACAATGGAATCAAAACAGTCTCTTCAATAAATGGTGCTGGGAAAATTGGACAGATATGTGCAAAAAAAATG
>NW_005371125.1:933776-939546 GCF_000412655.1 Myotis brandtii | reverse complement strand
CAGACATATGCCGAAGCAATATCTTCACCAATACAGCTTCTAGGGCAATGGAAATTAAAGAGAAAATAAACAAATGGGACTACATCAAAATAAAAACCTTCTGCACAGCAAAAAAACAAAAAACAAAAAACAAAACAAAAAAAAAAAACATCAACAAAACAATAAGAAAGCCCACTGCATGGGAGAACATAATTACCAATGTTATTTCTGATAAGGGTTTAATCTTCAACATTTACAGGGAACTCATACAAATTAACAAAAAGAAGATAAACAACCCAATCAAAAAATGGGCAATGGTCCTAAATAGATACTTTTCTAAAGACGACATAAGGAAGGCCAAGAGACGTATGAAAATATGCTCAAAGTCACTAATCATCTAAGAGATGCAAATCAAAATGACAATGAGGTACCATCTCACACCTGTCAGACTGGCTATCATCAACAAATGACAAGTGCCGGCGAGGATGCGGAGAAAAAGGAACCATCGTACACTGCTGGTGGGAATGCAGACTGGTGCAGCCATTGTGGCTTATTCTTTTTGTATTTTTTTTCTGAAATATAACAGACTACATTAACTTTAAACAAACAAACAAAAAAATCCTTATCAAAATATTTTGACAGAATGCTATATAATAAAAGGGTAATATGCAAATAGACTGAACGGTGGAACAACGGAATAACCAATCAAAGCATAATATGCTAATGATATGCTAAGGCTGCTCAACCACTCGCTATGACGTGCGCTGACCACCAGGAGACAGATGCTCCCACCGGTAGGTTAGTTTGCTGCTGGGGTCTGATCGAGATGGGCCAGACACACCCTGGAGCCCTTCTGCGGTCCCTCCCTAAACCGATCCTGCACTGGTGGGGTCCCTCAGCCTGGAATTGTGCCCTCTCACAATCCAGGACCCCTTGGGGGATGTCAGAGAGCCAGTTTCAGCTTGATCCTGCAGGCCACTTCCCTTGGGAGGGTGCCAAATGCAGGGCTCATGGCTGGCAAGTGCTGCTCTGGCAGTGTGAGCCTCTCCTCATTGGGACTGATTTGGTGTGAGCCCGCGGCTGGCACAGTGGGGCCAGGATGAGCGGGAGCAGCAGGTAGGAGCTATAGGTGGCATTGGACTGCGGGTTTCTGCACAATCCCTGCTGGCCACCCAGAGGAACTCCAACCATGCACAAATTTGTGCACTAGGCCTCTAGTTTACTAATAAATTATTATATGCTTCTTCATGTATTGTATATTTTCCCCCAGATTATAAATTGTTTGAAAATAGTTTTACCTATGTAAAGGATTTGTTTTGACAGACTTTTTTTTTGTCAAGAAGTCACACATACTTTTTAATGTTTTTATGTTTAGTGGCTCCATGCTTTCTTATTAGTATAACTGCTACATTCTCTTATGACTCCTAAATCCTTGACTCAGATTATATAATTCATTGTGAATTATATCTCCTTTCTAACATATCTCTTTTAAGTTATTTGAACTAAAAACAAAGTGATAAGTGGGAATGTGTATACATCCCCGAAAGTGCCCATTTTTCAAAATGACAGTGTTTTTTTTAAAATAGATCTTCAGTTTATTGATATTTGCATAATATGGTTTAATGTTCAAAAATGTATGGCTATCTTTGCATTGTTTTTATGTTATTCAATTATATATAGGAAATAATAAAAGTTTAACAACAATAATTATATATTAATGCATATTTAGTTCAAAATTATATATTAACTAGAGGCCTGATGCACGAAATTCATGCAAGAGTAGGCCTTCCTTCCCCTGGCTGCCAGCAACAGCTTCCCTTCAGCACCCGGGATCCGGGCTTCCCTATTCCAGCTGCTGGCAGGCACCAGGAACCTGGGCTGGCTTTCCCCAGGCTGCATACAGGCACCTGGGACCGGCTGGCTTTCTTTGGCCCTGGCTTCATCAGGAAGGATGTCTGGAATGATGTCTGGAAGTCATCTGGTCTAACTAGCATATTACCCTTTTATTATTATAAATCGTTTAACTTAATCAGCCTATGTGGATAATCTATATTCAAAAAAAGAAATATCTTTCAGTAGAAAACAAAACACAATTTTAAGATTTTATTTAAATCACATTATAACTATTATTTAGCATATGAATATCTTTCTCTTGACACCTGAAATTCTGGAATAATATTTTAAATTTTAAGGAACATATGAAAATAAGTGATGCTCAATTTTTTGAAACATACATTGTAGTTTGGGTATTTAACTTAATTTTTACAAATAAAAATACATGTAGAACTTGAAATTAATTCTATGTGAAAAAAATATTTTAAAAAGTTAGAATCACTTTTGGAATTTTTTGTCAGTGAATTTACTATGTAAAATGAGTGAATATTGTTAACTTTTCTGTATGATACAGTACATATGTAAAAACAGAATAAGAAAGTATTGCTATTTTAGGGATCAGGGGATGAAGGGACCTGCCCAGAACATTGAAATTTCCCTTTCATGTATACCTTTGTTCTGTAAAGTTTCATCTAAGCACAATGAGCATTAGAGGACTAGACAGGACTAGCATAGATTTTAAATAAATGCCTTGGTTGGTCATGGTTTAAATTTTCTTAGGCTGAATTTCCTTCAGATTTTTAGCAATTCTAATATGCATATTTTACTTAATCAGTGTACCAATTCCCCATCCTGGTTAGCAGAAACATTATAATTTTATGTTTAAAGAAACTTAGCTAAGGAAAGAAGAAATTAATACTTAGGAAATCAAGTGAATATGAAATCAAATTTATACTGTATGAAATATTTATATTTCCTTCTTTATTATGCAAAAATATATCTTAAGCAATATTCTTTCTCTTAATGATATGCTGTCCTTTTACAAATATCAAAAATGTTATATTTATACTAGAGGCCCGGTGCATGAAATTTGTGCACTGCCTGGGGGCGGGGAATGGTGTCCCTCAAACTAGCCTGCACCCTCTCCAATCTGGGACCCCTCGGGGGATGTCCAAATGCTAGCTCCCAACCACTCACCTGCCTGCCTGCCTGCCTGCCTGATTGACCCTAACTGCTTCTGCCTGCCAGCCTGATTACCCCCTAACCACTCCCCTGCCAGCCTGATCACTCCCAACTGCCCTCCCCTGCCATCCCGAATGCCCCCTACTGCTCTCACTTGCTGGCCTGGTTGCACCTAACTACCCTCCCTGCCAGCCTGGTCCCCCCCCCCAAGTGAGCTCCCCTGCCAGCCTGGTAACCCCTAACTGTCCTCCCCTGCCGGCCTAGTCCCCTCCAAGTGACCTCCACTGCCAGCCTGGTCACCCCCAACTTCCCTCCCCTGCCAGCCTGATCGCCCCCAACTGCCCTCCCCTGCCAGCCTGATTTTGCCCGTAACTGCCCGTAACTGTCCTCCCCTGCAGGCCTGGTCCCATCCAACTGCCCTCCCCTTCTGGCCTGGTCCCCCGCAACTGCCTTCCCCTGCTGGCCTGGTTGTCCCCAACTGCCCTCCCCTGCTGGCCTGGTTGCCCCCAACTGCCCTCTTCTGATGGCCTAACTTCCTTCCCCTGCTGGCCTGATCACCCACAACTGCCCTCCCCTGTCAGCCATCTTGTGGTGGTATCTTATGACCATATGGGAGTGGCCATCTTGTGCAAATTAGCATATCACCTCTTTATTATATAGGATTTTTATTATCCAAAGAGCCATTATCTTGAATCTGTGTCTTCTAATTATAAAATGCAAATGATTTCTAAGGCAGATAGTATTTGATTTATTAACAAAATCTTTTTAACATGTCTTGTGCAGTCAGTTAATCTGTCAGAGTGATAAGTCCTTCATACTTCTCCTCTTCCTGTGCATATAAATTTTCAATTTATTCAGTTTGAAATAGCTTGTTTCTACCTTTCATTCCCTCTTTTTGTTTGTGTCACGGTCTTTTATGCTTTGTTCTTTGCTGACATAAAATATTTATCAACATATCATCTAAGATGATTGGTCCTCCACAGTAGATAACCAATGTTTATTTATGTGGAAAATGTCTCTTCCTGTTTATTGCTAAAATCTATTTCCAGATTTCCATATGTCAGTTTGTCCATTAATATTTGAAATATAAAATGAAATAATAATATGAACAGCAATTACACATGGATATTGCCATTAAAAACTCATTTTTAAAATAATTTAGGAAAAAAGTCATACTTTTTTGATGTCAGGCAAACATGGATATGAACTTCAACTCATTCTTTTAATTGTCTTAATTGAAAAAGACATCTTCTAATAAATTTACTTTTTATAAATTTTCTTCAATATAATGTCCCAAATTGTTGAAACAATAAAAATAGCCTGAGACTATTTTTTTTTAGAAATGGTCTAATGTGTCAATGTTAACTTATTTCCTCATATATTAAAATAAAACAGGTAATTAACCAACTAGTTTCAAGAATAAAAATTGATGCCAAAGCTTGTGTTTATACCCTGTCAAAAAAGACACATTAAAATATATATGAGAGCCCAGCCAGTGTGGCTTAGTGGTTGAGCCTTGACCTATGACAATTTGATTCCCTGTCAGGTCACATTTCTGGGTTGTGGACTTGATCTCCATTGTGGGGTGTGCAGAAGGCAGCCAATCAATGATTCTCTCTCATTGATGTTTCTATTTCTCTCTCCTTTGCCCTTCCTCTCTGAATCAATAAAATATATTAATATATATATATGAGAAACAATATATGATTGGCAATAATAAAGTACTGCTTTGCAATGATTCAACTGGTATTAATTCACTGTGATTTTACAAAAAATTACAACCTCAGTAGGCTCTAACATAGCATGTGAGAGGATGAAAACATACATTAAGAGAATCATCAAGTCAGATGGCACTTCCAACACCATATTTTTCTTCCAATCATTTTGTATGTTTAAATATATGATATGCAAATAATAAGATATGAATAATAAAATAATCAATTTATTTGAAAATTTTAAGTAGTCCATTCAGATATCTCTCTAAATTGATGCAGTGGGGAAAAAACATTCTCAATAAATAATGTTTACTATGTGTCTCAATTTTTAGAAAAATTTAAAGTAAAATTAACAGAACATTGCTTTGAAGAACTATGCAATATTTATGACAGTTAAATATATAATTTTGAAATTAGTTAATATTTATTATGGATTTTTAAAAATCATGTTCTAATGTATAAATATCTATCAACCTCTGCCCAAAATAGAATCTAAGCAGATAATTTTAAATTTTAGTCATGTGATCTATTTTCTTTATGGTTTTCTATCACATATACTATATGTAATAGAAAAATACATAATATTTTATAATATATGTTTGTAACACAAATATAGATATACATCCTATCTAATAATAGACAAACGTGGTAATTAACTGTACCTCCGACACGCTTCCCATTGGCTAATCAGGGCGATATGCAAATTAACTGCCAACTAAGATGGCGGCCGACAGCCAGGCAGCTGAAGCGAACAGGAGGCTTGCTTGCTCCAGTGATGGAGGAAGCCAAGGTTCCCCGCCTGCCGCTGCCGGCCTCTGAGCTTGCATTCTAAGCAACTATGTTGCAATTATAGAAGTTAAACAAAACCCGAGAAACCTGCTTTCAGCCAGCCGGGCTTCAGCCAGCAGAACTGCAACATTGTTTCAATTATAGAACAAACCCAGATACCTGCTTTCAGCAGCCGAGGTCTCAGAGGTGCAGCCGGGCCTCAGAGCTAAAGCCGGCTCTCAGCTCCAGTGACAGCCATAGGAGGTAAATAAATCCCAGAATAAAAAAAAAAA
>NW_005371125.1:933133-933597 GCF_000412655.1 Myotis brandtii | reverse complement strand
CGGATCTGTGACCCTGCCGGGCGGGGGGCAGTGCTTGAGGCTGTCCGTGGTCTGGGACCCGGATCCGTGAGCTGGCAGACGGGGGACAGTGCTTGAGGCTGTCCACGGTCCGGACCCGGATCCGGATCCATGACCTGGCTGGCGGGGCGGCAGTGGGCAAGGCTATCTGCGGTCCTGGGACCTGGATCCATGACCCTGCCAGGCGGGGCCCAGTGCTTGAGGCTGTCGGGGGTCTGGGACCCGGATCCATGTCCTGGCTGGTGGGGGACAGTGCTTGAGGCTGTCCGAAGTCCAGGAACCCGGATCTGTGACCCTGCCGGGTGGGGGGCAGTGCTTGAGGCTGTCTGTTGTCCCGGGACCAAGATCCGTGACCCTTCCCGGCGGGGCAGCAGCTCGCACAGGGGTGGATCAGCCGGGGTTGGGCCGGGCAGGATGCCTGGCTTCCGCCCAGCCCCAGTCACTCT
>NW_005371125.1:931740-932469 GCF_000412655.1 Myotis brandtii | reverse complement strand
GAATTAATGAGAGAAAACGTTGATTCTCCTGCTGCCCACGAAGGTGGAAAGTGAAGTGTGGAGACATGTGGGGAGTGAGCGAGGTTCCCTGTCTGGGGGTTCCAAATCTGCTGTTGGTTTCTTTCACCGCTGACTAGAGATATACAGGGTGTCCCCCCAAAATGTATACACACTTTGAATACCTACTAATTCCAATGGTTTTAAGCATAAGAAAGAAACAACAATGGAGCTGTTATCTGTTAAAAGTGTGGGCACAAACAGGCAGTTGGACATTCCCTGAGGGGTCTCAGATTGGAGAGGGTGCAGGCCAGACTGAGGGGCCCCTTTCCCCCCCTACCCCAGTGCATGAATTTCGTGCACCAGGCTACTAGTCTTATAAATAAAATCATTTCTCCAATGAAATCTTATTGTCTCTAAACTATACCAGAAGCAGTGGGCAGAGCATAATATTTTTAGAAAACTATATGTTACTACACAAAGACTAATACTCTGTGAAATTTACAAAATTGAATTTTACTAATGAAATAATAACTTCAAGTATTTTAGTAAAAGCCATTTTCTGACATCATGTCCACTTATACAGAGATTTTAACTACTATTTTCTTTATACAGAGTTTTAAAATTTGTTATAGAGCAAACAAGTTGGTGAAAATGTGAGGGAAAGGCTTCAAATCCTATCTAATAATAGACAGACATGGTAATTGACCGTACCTTCGCTACGCCTCCCAT
>NW_005371125.1:924697-931040 GCF_000412655.1 Myotis brandtii | reverse complement strand
CCCCTCCCAGGCCTTCACCACACTGTTGTCTGTATCCCTGGGTTGTGCATATCCTATATAATAAAAGGCTAATATGCAAATAGACTGAATTGTGGAACAACTGAACAACCAGTCACTGTGATGTGCAATGACAACCAGGGGGCGCATGCTGAACATGGAGAGGATTATCCACAGTGGGATGGTGGAGCAAGTGAGCATGGGTGCCAGACCAAGGCACGGCGCTAGTCACTGTCACTGGGGCGAGCCTCTGGTGGTTACTGAAAATTCTTAGCTCCTGCATGCCACAGTCCCGCCTGGTGCTCACACCCACTGTTGGTGCTGGAGCTGCTGCTCACACCTACTGCCAGGACCTCTGTGCCATCAGCAGGTGAGAGCAGAGCCGGCGATGTCAGCATGTGGGAGTGGTGTTGGCAGGAGCAGGGCTGCCAGCAGACAGGGGACCAGGGGCCATGGCAGGAGGACCAGGCAGGGGCTCAGAGGATGGGCCAAGATCCGCCCCTCTGCCCACCGCAGTCTCATGGCACACAATTCCTTTCAAGGTACACAAATTTGTTCACTGGGTCTCTAGTTTTACTATAAAAAGTAACTTCTTTTTATTTATTTATTCATTTAAATATATTTTATTGATTTTTTTTACAGAGAGGAAGGGAGAGGGATAGAGAGTTAGAAACATCGATGAGAGAGAAACATTGATCAGCTGCCTCCTGCACACTCCCCACTGGGGATGTGCCCACAACCAAGGTACATGCCCTTGACCGGAATTGAACCTGGGACCCTTCAGTCCACAGGCCGACGCTCTATCCACTGAGCCAAACCAGTCAGGGCAAAAGTAACTTCTTTTTAAAGGAAAGCTTTATTTTATCACAGTACATGCCTCTAGATATAATTGAGTTTCATCTCTTGTATTTTTCTATGTACACATCTCATATAGGTTCATTGACAAGTTAGCCAAAGCTTCTAAACTTGGATAAACTGATTAAAAGAAAGTCATAATAAATTTCATAAGGAAGAGATTTAAAAATTAAATCCTTTAGTAGTATACAGATTGCATACTATATAACTTGGAGGCATGTATTTTGCCTGCATTAAAACAAGCAAGAAAACAGGCTTTAAAATCAATTTCTTTATGCACAGAAAGACCAGAGATACCACTTAGTCTTATTTTAAAATGATCTTAATTTAATCTGAATATTGAACAATAAAAAGTGTGAAATGTTTGAGAGCTGCAATTGTTTCAAGTATTTTGGATAGCTGAGCAGCAGATTTCAGAAATATTGATTTCTTAGTATTTTCCTTGCCCAACTGGAAAAAAAATGGATCCAGCTCCTCAAGCTTTCACTTTTGGAATTTCTCACGACCATTTAAATTTGTATATTATCAGCACTCTTTCATGTGCCTCTTAAAGTAGTGGAACCAGGACCTTGGTAGAAACTTTCAATGGACTGTGAAACCAATTCCCACTTCTGCTTTAATGAAAACTTCAGTCCTTCATGCTCCAATTTTCTTATTGATTGGTTGATTATTCCCCATTGCCCGCCCCCCAACTCATGCCCTCACCTCACTGGTGTCTATGTCCATTGGTTAGGCCAGTGATGGCGAACCTATGACACGCGTGTCAGAGGTGACATGCGAACTCATTTTTTTGGTTGATTTTTCTTTGTTAAATGGCATTTAAATATATAAAATAAATATCAAAAATATAAGTCTTTGTTTTACTATGGTTGCAAATATCAAAAAATTTCTATATGTGACACAGCACCAGAGTTAAGTTAGGGTTTTTCAAAATGCTGACACGCCGAGCTCAAAAGGTTCGCCATCACGGTGCTGTCCTCTCCTCTGTTTTCCCCAACCCTCCCCGGCCTTCCCGCTGTAGTTTGACAGTCTGTTCGATGCTGCTCTGCCTCTGTATCTATTTTTGTTCATCAGTTTATAATGGTCTTTATTATCCATAAATGAGTGAGATCATGTGGTATTTTTCTTTCATTGACTGGCTTATTTCACTTAGCATAATGCTCTCCAGTTCCATCCATGCTGTTGCAAATGGTAAGAATTCCTTCTTTTTTTACCGCAGCATAGTATTCCATTGTGTAGATGTACCACAGTTTTCTAATCCACTCATCTGCTGATGGGCACTTAGGCTGTTTCCAAATCTGAGCTATGGTAAATTGTGCTGCTATGAACATAGGGGTGCATATATCCTTTCTGATTGGTGTTTCTAGTTTCTTGGGATATATTCCTAGAAGAGGAATCCACAGGCAGCAAAATCTCAGACATATGCTGAAACAATATCTTCACAGATACAGCTCCTTGGGCCATGGAAACTAAGGAGAAAATAAACAAATGGGACAACATCAAAATAAAAGCTTCTGTACAGCAAAATAAACCATCAACAAAACAACAAGAAAGCCTGCTCCAATTTTCTTGAGCTCCTTTTTAGGAGTCTGCATAATTCTAAAAAGAAGAATCTCCTCCCTTAAATAACTAACCTAACCTGAGGTTTTGAAATGAACATTTGTGCTGTTTGGAAGAGTTTTCCAATGTGATTAACGAAGCCAAATTATTTGTAGAAAAGCAGATGACGAAATAATGTGTCCGTATGGGTTTTTTTTTCTCTAGGGTATCCAGTCTTATATATCTCAGATTTTTTCTTCTCTTAATTGTAACTGTCAAAAGAAATTATACTGATAGGGCAGATTCTCTCCATATGGTTTTTAACCATTTAAAACATTAAGGTCAGATTTTGAGATGAGACTTTTTGCCTTAATTCTTTTGGGAAAAGGAGGAATTGCATTCTATTTCTCTTTAGGACCAACATAAATTACAGATTACTAATTTTAATTGGCATTGTCATGTCTTGGGTTTGTCAAATCAACATTTTACTTCTTTAAGTATCATCTTTTCTTGATCTTCTCTTGTCAATTGCTGTGTACATGAGGAATAAAATTACATTTAATATTCATCTAAATTGGAATTTCCCAAAAAATATGTTCTAAAAAGCACTAATCTTTTGATAATTTCCTACAATAAATTTTGCCTTGGGCAAAAATGCTTGCATATACATATTGTTTCCATCTCTTGAAATTGCCAGTTGATAGTAGTATTTCATAGTGTATGAGTTCTTTGATAGAGAAAACATGAATTCCAATTCTACTTCTAAGTAGTTGTATAGATATTAGACAAGTAATTTCATTTACTATTTAAATTTGACATATAACATTGTGCAAGTTTAAGGTGTATAATGTGTCGATTTAATACATTCATATATTGAAATATGATTGCCACTGTAGCTTTAACTGCCACCTCCATCACATCACATAATTGTAATTTATTTTCCAGGAGAGATCTAGTCTCCTAGAAATTCCGAAGTATATAATACAATACAATATACTCACCACACTACCTTAGGTCTCCAGAATTTATTCATCTTCTAGTTTCAAGTTTCTACCCTTTAAGCCATTTCGTTCTCTTGATCCCATTTACACACACACACACACACACACACACACACACACACTAAGGATGCTGAGTCAGATTGCTGTTATGGTGACGAGGCTCTCCCATGAAATTGCAAGGAAAGAATTCCAAGGACCCACACAAGGGACTGTGATGTGGAAAGGTGGTTTGTTGGTGATGGTTGCCCCTGCTCCTGGACTTCCAGTGTCCCATTTCCCTCAAAAAAAAAAGTCCAACCCTGTCTTCAGCAGGTCCACAGTAAAAAACAGTGTTTAGAATTTCTGCTTCATAGTCCATGCAGTCTGCAGGCTCCAGGTGGCCACTAGACCCACAGGGTCACGTGCTGCCAGGTGGTAGAGAACTGGAGAACAAACAGTGTGGAGTGAGTGTGGCGGGAGAGAGAGAGAGAGAGAGAGAGAGAGAGAGAGAGAGAAAGTTTTGTTCTCCTGGCATTATGTATTCTCAGGCTTAGGAGAAGCCAGAAGCTTGTTCAAAATAATCAGCTTCCCAAATATTTTGCAGGCTTGCATTAGGGGTCCACATCCCACTCAATCTTTTTCCCAGATTAGACTGGCAGGCCTCTATGGTTCAACACTTCTCCCTGCACCATTTTGACTTTATTGTGCATGTCTTTTTCTCCCCCTACTCCCCCTCCAGGGCACACACAATCTGAACCAGAGGGGGGAAGGGAGGGGTGACCATGCTGCCTGCCCTTTTTCAGGGTTTGAAGCTGTAGCTTCCTGGTGAAACAGACTCAGTGTTCAAACTCTCCTTTGCTTCCTTTTCTTTATTTAAGTAGCTAACTATGGTAATAAGATGGCTTTCTAAGGACTCTGGTCCTTGGCCTGTGAACTTGTTTTATTTTAGATAAAATATAAGTTGTACCTCTTTGCTCTTTAAGGTGCTAGGACACTGTCAATTTGAAAAAAAGAAGATGTTTGAAAGTACTGTTATAGTGGAACCAAAGGTACCCCCCAAATAAAAGCTTAGAAAATGTAACCAATAGATTATAGATTACAAAGATTTTGGGATGAATAGGAAAAATTAGTTAATTTCAGAAATTTAAAGTCATACAACTCTGGCTATAAAGAAGAAGGAGCTATTTGATATGGTACAGCAAGAGTATGGTCAACCAGTATTCTATTGATGTGGAAAATGGTAATTACATATTTAATTAAAATTTATAATTCTTCTTTCTAAGACTTTGATGACTTCCATAATAAAGCCAACACCATGACTTTAGTTGTTATCAATTTTGAAATGAATATTTCTTTGATCTAGTAGTAAATTAACTTTTATAAAAACTCAGGACCCAGAGAGATATGGATAGAAATTTTAATATACAGAGATGAGAAATTTATTTAATGTTTGCAACATTGCTTTTAATGTAAATAAAAATATTACATTAATCATCTTGCAGACTTTGTATTTGTAAACTTAACCTTTCACACAATTTGAACAGAAAATTTGATTTGCTCTTCTCTATTTTTGTGGTTTAGACTCCATGCGATCTACATAAGTATATTGAGGCCACAGCTTATCAGTTTGTAATCAGCAGGAGATGCACTGGGGTGATTTGAATTCTACATCAAGAAGAATTGAATATGTTGGCACATCTTGTAGAATGCTTTAAAATTAGCATTATTCAAAGAAAATTAGGTACTGGCTTATTAATTTAGCATTATGATATTCACTTACATTGTTGTGTGTTTTTTCATACTGACTGTGGAATGTTCTGTGACTTTCAGTACCAAAACTTGTGGGGCTCACATGAGGAAATAATTAAGGAACTTGTTCACAAAAGTTAGCCTATAATAACTTAGAACTGTTAAGTTTCAAGTAAATTTAAACTAGATTTAGCAGATTTTTCTCTGGAAGCAAAATAAATATTGCAATGTACTTAGTTAAGGAGACAGAGATAATGTATTGAATAAATATCTAAATATTTATTTATTTAATACTTATATAAAACATTATCCTTCAATTGACCCTAGTGGCAAAGATATCTGATGATTTCTTAATGAATGTCCTTAAAACTATTTTAATTTTATTTACCTACAAAAATTATGACCTTTTAAAATTTCATTAAAGTAGCTTTATGATGTGACCCTAAAATTATGCATAATAAAATAAGTACAACTGTTACTACTCTACTGAAATAAATGGAACTTATAGATTGATGCATGATACTGCATTAACAAGTATTATCTTAATACTATCAATTTTGTAGTGAGCTCTTTTTATCTTTAAGCTATACAAACATTATCTATTTATTTGTAATTATGTCTTTCACATTAGGCAGAGTTCTCTGATGTGCATGGGTACTTAAATATTTGTGTTAGGATTATAAATAAAATATTAAAATATGTTCATATACAATAATACAGCCTCTTTTGGTAGTGTTCTAATGATAAAATTTAGAAATTTTATGTGGCTTAAGAGTAAATAGGAGTTACATCTATAATAATAAAAGCATAATATGCAAATCGACCCAAAGGCCAACAGTGGAAACAGTGGAATAACCATCTGGAGGACCTTCCCGACAACCTTCCAGATGAAGCCAGGGCTGCAAGGGCCTACCCTTGCATGAATTTTGTGCATTGGGACTCTAGTTTTTATTATAAAGCATGTTTCCTTAATTTAAACTCTGTAATACAAGATTCCCAGTACTTCCTGTTGTTTTAATTTACAAATTAAAATATTTTGGGGGCTATATATTCAGAAAATAATATTAAAAACTCAGTTATAATTCAAAGTAAGCACATACAGAAACTTAAATTTTAATACTATTATTGCACTAGTAGCCTGGTGCACGAAATTCGTGCACATTAAAAGGGAATTAATTGCCCTAACCGGTTTGGCTCAGTGGATAGAACATCGGCCTGCGGAC
>NW_005371125.1:914888-920509 GCF_000412655.1 Myotis brandtii | reverse complement strand
AGTAACAAAGAAACAGAATTAAAACTTTATTGTGGGGAGCCGCTACAGTGTTTTGGACAGGTTCAAGCCTTGGACTGATGAGAGGGCACAGTCCTCTCATTGCCACGTGCAAGTCCCAGCTTGGAGGGCAGGGCCCTCCCACCACAATTATAGCCAACAGCTGTAGTTGTAAGCTTGAACCTATGGTCTGAACACATGGTCCCACGTGCCTGAGTGATGTAGGCTTGATAGAGTTCAGGTGCATGTAGTTGAGTAGGATTGAAACCCAGGAGAATGTTGTAAACATCTTGGTCACACCCATACTTTGCCTCATAGCATCTGCAATAAAATAAAGGCATGGCTGTGGGCGTGGTCGCTGTCTCTCAGAGAAGCAGCCTCCCACAACCACCCCGCTTTCATTCTCTTGTCTGTCTTTTCTAAGCCTTTCAGCCACCCTCATTCAGGTTCACCCCTGGCCGTGCTGGCGGGCACACTTTTTTAGAAAGATCTGCCTCCACACTCCGAGGGCAGGTTCCTGCCTCAAACCTGGCCCTTATAGGAAACAGCTCCGGGAAACAGCTTGGGGGAGGGCACAGCCATTTCCAAGACAACCCCTGCAGGACTGACTTCCTTCTGCTAGGTTGCAGTGGTTCTTCTGGACGTGATGAACACCACCCATGGTTTTTATATAAGTAAATTAATGCAAGTAAAAATATCTGAACTATTATTTTGTTTTAGCTTTTTAATTAATAAATTAAGTTTCAGAATACTTAATAACCTGAAAACAATTTTCTCAGTGGAAACATATTTAACTTGTTAGCTGTATTCATTCTGTGTATTAGTAAAATTACATTTTAAGTTACACATTGATGATATACATAGTCATTCATAACATAACATTTGGTTGTATTAATAAATTTCACTTCTGTCATAGTGATTCAAAGCAACTGTAATATTTCAAAGGACTAGGACTGTGCTCACCTTCATCTTGCAAAAATCCTGAGCAGTGTGAATGCTTTAACAATATCAAATAATAAATCTTTAAACTTTAAGAAGCCGCTTGAAATTTAAGTATACATTTGGAGATGGACTTTATGAAAAATACTTTGTAACTATAATGGATGTATTTAGTAATTTCTGTGTCAGCATATATTATTACCTTAGAGGGCAGAAAAGGTTCCTCATTTTTTTCTTTTTACCATGTTTCACATGATGAATTTAAATGCCTCTTACAGTCAGTCTTGAAAATTTTATACAGAATCTGTTTATTATCCTGAATTTTAATGAAAAAATGATCAATATGTGACTTTAGAGGATTATAAACCAATTTTCATTTTTCAGTTTGGGAGCTAAAAATCCCCTGGGATAAGTTTTTTAAAGGTGTTCTTTTTATCAGGTTTATTGTTGTCATTTCACTTGTTTTGTTTCTTTTATTTGTACCTCTTTACCCTTAGAAATAAGTCTAGACCCATCACATTCAATTTTTTTCTGACCTTTTCAGTTACCAAATTAGAAAGGATTTGATAGCTAAGGTCTAGACTACATTGAAATTGCAGTCTTCAAAATGAAAGCAAGCACTTCATTGTTTCTCTGCATAAAGCAGCCTTTTTTTTCACTCAAGTATGTTTGAAAACTCTACATTTAAATATTACACGAGTTGATTATTTATTACAATAATAAATTAGAATTTTTGTGTGTATGCATGTGCTCACAGTAGTTATTGAAATAGAATGATTATTTACGGGTGGGGGTTGTGAAATTTATTTAGATGATCAATCCTACCTGAAGTGACTTGTGAAAGCACTGTTTTGATAATTCCATGTATATTACCATTAAAGTACATTGCTTATAGAGGGTGTCCCCCAAAAATATATACATACTTTAACAGCTGTTAGTTCAATTTTGAAAATGAAATGTATTTGAATAAATGCTTCCTCTATAATTATTCAAAGTGTGTGTATACAGTTTTTGGGCAACCCTATAGATAAAACACTTTACGATGAAACATAAATGTATGGTACGTGTCAACAACACTTAAAATATTTTACAATGCTCTCTCATTAATCCTCATCATTGCATAGGAACATTACTTTCACCTTTACTTTTCTATCTCTGACCTATTCATTCTCTCTAAACATTTAATATGTCTTTAATTTCATAGTATTTTAATTTTCTTCAAAAACATTTTAAAACAAGTTCACAATGTTTATTTTTAAAGTTTTTATCTTTATATGTATATTGCTGGCCTTAAATTTTGCAAAGAATAAATCTGAGAGTCTTTTGGCCAGATCAGCACATTTTGAAGTTTTTATAAACATATAATTGTTTTGTTTAAAAATAGAGTTTTGTTATTGGTCCGAGGTCAAGCATAATCTCAGTGTTTTGAAAGAAGTCACTTAATGCAATGCCTAAACTTATTTATGTGGAAAATAATGATAATAGTCTCCAATTTCCCATATTCTAATTATAAAAATAAATGAAATTGTAGTTGTGAAAATAGCTATATTATAGAAAAAGTATCTAAACCAAGATAAGAATTCTTCTTTTGGGCCATCCTCATGTTAGTCTGTTGATTATTTTATTTTTTTCCCATTACTTTTTTCCACATCAGATTTGCAGTCAGAGAAACGTAAGTAAAAAATATTCCTCCTCTAATACCACATTTCTTGTAGGAGGTTCCACGAGAGAAATTGAAATTTCAATGTAGGGCTATACTTTGCTAACATAGAAAATGAAGCTAAAAATCTGCCAAGTTTTTGCAATATGCAACAATACAGTAGCTTTAGGTTAAGGACCAATCATTGCTTCCCAAGAAGCCAGCATATAGCATAGGCTTGTTCTGATTTTAGAAAAAAATATCACAGCAAGCAGATTTCCTGGGCTATTGGTTTTCTACCTTATCTATCTCAGCCATTACATTCTCTGCAAAATGAAGTTGAAAATATATTGAAATATATTATAATTTACATTTGTTTACTTATATTAATATAATGTGTTTAACTTTATTAAACTCTCTTTTTAGCTTTCATTCCTGGACTAAAGAAAGGTATAGTAGAAATCACCACAAACCATAACCATGGTGCATGTTTCATTTTAAAATGTATTGTGTATCTGTTCGTTTTAAGAACTTTTGGCCTTTTCACTTCTCATAAAACATTTTAATTTCAACTGTTTGCTTCAAACACATTTTATTATGTTTAAATGAACTGATATCTAGGAAAATATTTAGTTGGTTGTGTATCTTATATATTTCAATGCTTTTCCAAAGTTATGTGAAATTAATATTTATAAAGCAAAATTATCATGACACTATAGTCAGTCATTTTCTTATTTACAGTGGTTACTTTCAAATTATCTACAGATTTAATTATTCATTTTTCCTCTGACACAGTAAGCATATTCAGCACTTTTTCTGAGGAGACATTAAAGATATAATCTACTTTTATATATTTTTACCCAAATTCTATCTGTAAATTGTACATGTTGTATACATCCCTAACAAAATGACCCAAGTTTATATTCTTTGTGAATTTATAAATAATATGCATTTTCTTTGCCAAATTATAATGTATATATTACCTGTGAATATATACTAAATTATGGTTGATAGAAAATAAGGTTATTTAAATATGATGTTTAAACAGTTAAAATGTATATAATTTTATTGTGCTGATAAAGTTGGAAAAATGATGCAGGATATTTTCTATATTTGCACTCATTATGAATTATGTACCCATTTATTTATCATTTACTTTATATTTGGGGATGGATCTGTCATATTGTTCCATTGCTATTTTTATTTTGCTTCATATACTTATTTTGAATGTAGTTTATGTTCCATTAATATTTTGACCAAGTAGAAGTAGTACTCAAAGAATAAAATCTTCTTGAAATTAATCATAAAAATCTAAATTATTATGTAAAGAACCTCACTTTCAATCTTTTATTTTGACATCTCATCAATACTAACAGCATGCTTTATTATTTTTGGTATTTTAAATGTTTATAAAATGTTGTTTGGGTCTTTTATATTATGTTGGAGTAGCTCTATTGAGATCTTATATAATTAGTTCTAATGTCCATTGTAAATTTTTGACTGTCACCTAACTAATGGAATTTCAAGCTAAATATCTTATTCTCCTTGAAAGTTTTGAATATTCAATGTTTATATGGGTAACTCAGGTGGAAGGGAATGCATTGCATGTGTTTTTCTTTTTGTCCTTTCCATTCTCATCAGTTTTTAGGTGCCCCCTGATAGATACTGCTCAGGAACTATAGCTATTTCAAGTCATGGGGACGTGTTTGTAGCTGTAATACAAAGTCAAGGTGTTTTGATCATAACTATTCACAGGAATAGTGGAAAGAGCATTTGAATTTGTGTCAGTACATATTGAATTCTAATGACAGTTCTCCACCTGACTAGATGTATACACTTGGCCAAGTCATTTTACTCTGATTCTCCATTTTCCCTCCTCATTTAAAAAATTGTAGTAACCATATTTATGTTTAAGCCTCACAAAGAAATCATGCTGCTGAAATGTAAAAATATAACAATAACAAACAAAAATCCAACAACAGTTGTTGAGTGTGTACTATGTTCTAAATACTTTCCCTAATAATATACAAGTTTCTATTTTTACACTTACAACACTTTTATTTGGAGGTCTTATTATGTTCTCCATTTTTTCAGATATGGAAACTGAAGAAAATAAAGATTAAACAATATAGAGATTCATTTGACTATTTCTAAAGCACTATACCTGTGTAAGCATTAATATTACTTAGATTTTGAACCTTCTTTAGTACACCAATGAGTAATGATCATTACAATTAAAACCACACTTTAAATTTTACTATAATTTACTTAGTATATTCATAACATAGTTGGGCTTTGACTTGAAGCTGCACTGAAACAGCATAATAACTTTTATGATTATAGTTTATGATAAATTTCATACCATATTTTGTATAACCACTTTCTATTATCAATTCATTTCAGTAGACTTGCTATTATTTATCTCAAATAATATAATTTCTTAGGCATATTTCATATTATTAAATGTTAGTACATAAGAGAAAAAAAAGCCTTCTGTGACCCTAATCTTAAATTTATGAAACAAATATTATTTCATTCATTTAAACTTTTCAATTGAAGGCTAACTGATTACTTGGAACGACATTATTTTCTTTAGTATAAGAAAGGAGGTTCTTTCTTTTATAATAAACTAGAGGCCCGGTGCACAAAAATTCATGCACTCGGGGGGGAGGGGTGGTCCCTCAGCCCGGCCTGTGCCCTCTCGCAGTCTGGAATCCCTCAGGGGATGACCACCTGCTGGCTTAGGCCTGCTCACCGGGGGATTGGGCCTAAGATGGCAATCAGACATCCCTCTGGCAGCCCAGCAGCCTTGGGGGATGTCCACTTGCCAGCGGGGAGCAGGCTTAAACTGCAGTCGGACATCCTTAGCGCTGCTGAGGAGGCAGGAGAGGCTCCCACCACCACCGCTGTACTGGCAGCCATAAGCCTGGCTTGTGGTTGAGCAGAGCTCCTCCCATGTGAGAGCGCCCTGACCACCAGAGGGCAGCTCCTGCATTGAGCGTCTGCCCCCTGGTGGTCAGTGTGTCATAGTGACCAGTCATTCCCA
>NW_005371125.1:911036-914575 GCF_000412655.1 Myotis brandtii | reverse complement strand
GCTGCTGAAAGCAGGTATCTGGGTTTGTTTGGCTTCTATAATTGAAACACTGTTGCAGCTCCAGCTCTGAGGCCCGGCTGGCTGAAAGCAGGTTTCTGGGGTTTGTTTAGCTTCTATAATTGCAACATTGTTTCTTAGAGTGCAGCTCAGAGGCTGCCAGCAGCAGGCGGGGAACGTTGGCTTCCTCCATCACTGGAGCAAGCAAGCCTCCTGTTCACTTCAGCTGCCTGGCTGCTGGCCGCCATCTTGGTTGGCAGTTAATTTGCATATCACCCTGATTAGCCAATGGGAAGCATGTCAGAGGTACGGTTAATTACCATGTTTGTCTATTATTAGATAGGATTAGATATGTAAGTGCAAGTTCTTAGTAGTAAGAGAATTGCCTCTACTTCTAGGGATGCTTTACTGATCCCCAGAGAAGAAACTGCAAGTACAGGGTGGAACAAAAGTAAGTTTACAATTGTTCGTATGGAAACTAATACAATAATTAATATATAATAATATAAAAATGAACTGTGTTTCATGTATTCACAAATGTAAACCTACTTTTGCCCCACCCTGCATATACTTATCAATTCTTTTGTACCTCCTCCTAAGGAAAATATTCATTAATAAACATCTATAAAGTAAAAACTTTCTTTGAATTTGTTTGCAAGTGTTCTTTCCTTCTTTTGGAACATGTTTTAGCATAAGAGTGAGAGTTTCAGCTATTGCATTTTCTATTGTAATTGAGGTCTAGGATTTGAGCATTAGAATGTTAACCTGTTTGTCTCTCAGCTGTCATTTGTCTGTTGTCCATAGCAAAGATCAATTACCCAAGCTGATTTTTGTCATATTCTTATAGTGTTTTATTAGACAACCCTTAATCTTCTGGCCCTCAGATAACCCTCAAAGATCTGTTCTTGAACTAGGTTTTAGTATTTACTGTTTCTATTCAAAGACCAGCTGTAATCTACGAGTTCATTACTTTAGAATTGAATTGTTGAATTTTGATTAAGGCGAAACTGTTTAGGGCTGAGAATGTGGAGGGAAAGCAAGTTGAGTTGGAAGGTTTTAGGAGAGACTGGCAAAACAAATTATCTCCCAGCCAAATGAATCTCTTTACCTATCTTCATTTGACTACTTAGTTAATAGGAATTTGTGAACATAAAACATAATTGATCCTTATGCATGATATTTATGAAGTTTTTCATATGTCGATTAATAAGAAAATGAATGCTTTATCTCAAAGTATTTTTCCCATGGTCAGGAGTTAATGAAAATGCATGAGTAAGTTTTCAAATGACAGATTTATAGCACAGATCATAATATTAATCTCTTTATGTTAATTTAATGTCACTAAGTTCCCTGACCACAGAACTGAATCAACATGCAGTTTTGTTTTAGCCTATTAATAGTAGACTCTAAAATGTCATAGAACAATATTTGTGAAAAGATTTAAGTCTTTTGTAGCATTTGGATATTTTAACATCTAAAATTTCCTTCTTTAGATAACACAACATAAGTTCATTCCACCATATTCATTATATATCATACATTGATACATGAAGCTAGAAAAAATATGCTTTGTTATGAAACTGTATGCTTTTTAATGTTATTTTCATAATTTAAAAAAAGGAACAAATGTGATATTATTTATCACAGAAAAGTAGACTAGGTTGAAAATTAGTATCTTTTTAGGCTATACAGTCTTATTAAAGTTAGAAAATGAGTGTGGTACTATAGTTGTCATTCTGATAAAAACTTTGCATAGTTTTGAAACAGAATGCAATCTGTTAATAGAAAATGCATTCTTTAAACTGTATGTTCTGGGTTTATACTGTTTGTCTTTTTAAAATCCATGTAGGTTAAATACATGTCTTTGCTAAGTGACATATTAGCTGCTTCTTGGCAAAACACACCTCAAACTTAAGCCATAAACATTGAGAAGTTTCTAAATACTCATTTCTGCTACAGCTAATTAGAATAGTAATCTTCATTTCATAAAGCATAATTTTAATATGTGTCACTTTTCTCCAGATTGTCTGAAGTTGATTCTATTTGACAAGGAAAAAGATAAAATATTAAATTTCTTTACTTACAGTTGCAGATGTCACGTCAAAAGTTAGTTCTATTATGAGGCGGAGATTTTTGGTTGAAATATACTTTACAAATAGGAATTTTTTTCTAGAATACACACAAAAATCGATTATTGAAAAGGCAACTTTTTTGTTAGGTAAAATGTCAATCTAAGAATATAGCCCAGGAGTCTTGAATTTCAAGTGGTTTATTATCATTGATTTTGATCTGCACTGTCAAAGGAAAGTATAATGAGATACATATTTATAATTTTAAATTGTATAATTGGTACACATTTTAAAAAGTAAAAACAAACAGTTGAAATTAATTTTGGTTATATATTTATTTAACCCAATATACCCAAAATATAATTATTCCTCCATGTAATCAATATAAAAATTATTGAGATATTTTACATTTCTTTCTATAGCAAGACTTGCAATTGGTATGCATTTTACACATACAGCACTTCTTAAGTTCAACTAGCCTCATTTCAAGTGTTCAATAGCTATGTGCGGGTAGTGGCTAATATATCAGCACAGCTTTAGATCCTTCTCAAATACCAAGAATTAATTGTTGGGTTTGGGCTGCAGAGGAACAAAGGACCTTGGTATACATTTGTTTGATATTATACCTTGAAGAAAAATAAACAAGCAAAAGCCCTTGAAGCCCTTGATTTTATGCTTGCTCATCTGAGAATATTTTCCCCCTGGCTGGTCAAAGTTCAAAGAAAAAAGAAAAACATGTGGGAAAAAATACTCTACTTGATTTTTACTGCCATGAGCAATGAAAGAAAAAAAAGTCAAATGTAAAGCAGCAAAGGATTGTATAGATCAAAGTCAACACTTTTAATTGCAGATTTTGTGTAATATGTTTGAGGCTCTTAAGAAACACAATTTCTTACAGTTTGCTTCTTGAATCTCCTGAGAAGTTTGCAAGAGGAGCCTTTAGTATAGAATACTGGTTGGCACTAGTTAATCTGGAGGCTACACAGGCATGGGTAATTTTTAAAAATATATTTTTTTATGGATTTCAGAGAGGAAGGGAGAGGGAGAGAGAGATAGAAACATCAATGATGTGAGAGAATCATTGATCGGCTGCCTCCTGCACACCCCCTACTGGGGAATGAGCCTGAAACCTGGGCATTCCCTGGTTCATGGATCAATGTTCAACCTCTGAGCAACACTGGCAGGATGGCCTGGGTGATTTTTGAAAGTATTGTATAATGTTTTATAATAGTCAGTACTTGTCACTGACAGAACTGGAGCCAAAAGGCTGCAAAGTTTCTATCTCCCAGTGCATACAGAATGTGGTACTTCAATTTTAAGAGATTAGTAATATAATTTACAATGTTAATTTGAATGTAAGTGTTAGGTTAGGTGGCTCAGGAGGCGGCGCAAGAAATAGAGAGTCCAGTGAATCAGAAAAGAAAGGAAAGGAAAAGGTTTATTTCTGCGTCCCCAGGAGACCCACATACCCCC
>NW_005371125.1:906186-910893 GCF_000412655.1 Myotis brandtii | reverse complement strand
TCAGTATTTGTGTCTGGCATGCTGATCTGTTAGAAATGCCAGGGGGAGTCCATTATCTCGTCACATGTCTGCATGTATCTGATTCTGGGCTCTCTCCGACCTAACATCCCGGCCTTTTGGTGATAAGGGACGGAGACTCGTTCTGGCTACTTCCAGCTGACCAAGGGCGTCGAGGGGGCAGGTTTTAAAGGCCAGGGTTAGGCAGAGGCAGGTCGGAGGGGAGCCGAGTGTAGGGATGGAGCAGGAGCTGATTCACAGTCACCGGTGACATCTCTGTGATCCGGAAGCAGATGAACTTGAGGAGGCAGGGGGCTAGGAGAAAAAAGACACAGATGAGAATCAGGGGCCCTACCATGGGTAGGACCCAGGTAGCTAAGGGGCTTTGGAACCAGCTGAAAGGAGAGTTGTCCTGGAAGTGTCCTGCATGTAGTTCTTCACTCAGCTTAGTCAGGGTCTGTACGTTTTGCTCCACTACTCCGGACTCAATGTAGTTAACAGCATTCTTCCTGAAGGAATATGCAGGTTCCTCCTCTTTCTGCAGTCAGAAGGTCTGAGGCGCGCTGGTTCTGTAGGGCTACTTGGGCTACTGATGTCACTTGCCGCTGTAGGGAGGCTAAAAGAGGCGGTAGTAGACTCCAGGGCTAACTGGAGTTTGTTATTAAAGTCCTGAGCAGTGACCAGACTGTTCCCGAGGGCCCCCGGTGAGGCCTACTGAGGCAGCGATACTCACCCCTAACATGACAGGGAGGAAGGCGACCTGGCGGGTCCGGGGTGGGATGGAGGGAGCAGCCAGGCGAGATCCGACTCTCCATACAAGGTTAATTGGGGAACTACCGTGACCACGAAGCAAGGCCCGGGGTCAGAGGAGTTCATGCAGTTGCTTAAGGTGCCGTTGCACCAAAAGAAGGTACCTGGGCTGGCCTTGGTGAGACTGGCTGCGGTGTGGTATGACAGTCTCTCCAGTGGCAACCCCCACAGGTGTTGACATCTTGATTACACCTGTCTGGGTTCCGCTGGTCGTAAGCAAAACAGACATAGGGTCAGCCAGTATTGGACACTGACTAGATGTTGACAGCCATCTGGATCTTTGTCTGGCATCCGAACAGAGGGCAGTCTTGAGTTCCTACCTGTCGGGTGACTTGTTTGCCATTCTGGTAGTGGGTTTCACGGACCTTGCACCTCCACACATAAGCGGGTGGGGGTGGGTATAGGTTGCACACGGCCGGAAGGAGAAGGAGGGGAGGGCGGTTAAGGTAGACCTTAGTGGGGCCCACCACCTCACATTTATAGAAGTCATGTTGCTCTGGGGTCCTCTTGAGTCTGGAGAGGTGGTGCCACGACAGGTCACCGAGCAGCTTGGCCACAGTGGGGGCTGTGAGGATTAAAGTGTGAGGTCCCGTCCACCTAGGCTCCAAGGCTTGTGGATGTAGGTTCCTATGGAGGACCGAGTCACTAGGGTGAAGGGCTGGTCCTTGGGAGTCCTGGTCGGTCGGCTGTGGCTTGGGCAGAAACCTGTTCTCGTGTTCTCGGAGCAATTGCCTGGTTAAGATATGGAAGATAAGTACCCAGGGGAGGGGGATCAGTAAGGAGAGGGTGGTTGAGCAAGAAGGGTCAAAAAGGGCTCAAGAAAGTGGGGCTCCTTGGTGTAGCCCGGACTTCTGGTTGGGGCCATGGGCAGGAGGTCCGGCCAGGAGCTGCGAATTTCTAGAGAGAGAGTTTAGTTAGGTGGTCCAATAGGTTGGAATTGAGTGGCTATGATGAGGGTTCGAGCCAGTGACAGACAAATCCAGCAGGATGTAGAGGAGGAGGGATTGATGTTTGAGAGTGAATGAAAAGTTGTGTTGATGAGGGTGGGCATAGGAGTAGATAGAGGATTCGTAAATAGGGAGTGACACTAGAGGAGTTCCCATCCCAGACAGTAGAATTGATGACTCCCTCATCATTCCATGTCTGTTTCACCTGAAAATATGAAAAACTTTAGCAAAATTGGAGGGTCCCTTGCCAGGTAAGAGCCTGTGAGGAATGATGGGTCATCCATCAGGTCCTGTATGGTGTCACCGAATCTTCTTCAGGGATGGTGGGAGGCACTCCGTGAGCCTGAGAGAGGTAGGTATTGCAGTGAAAGTGGGAGGAAATGTTAGAATGCACTGTTATCCAAGGGAAAATGGAAGGAGCAGTGGAAGCCAGAGACTTGGAGGCTGGAGAAAAGGTGGGGAGAGGGAGGGAGCAGGTCAAGCAGCCTGTTCCCAGGCCTCTAGCCGCTTGGATTTTAAAACTGCCGCATTTTTTCCTTTGGGAAGAGTGGAGGGGGATGGGGCGAGGTCAGAGCAGTTTTCAGTTCAGAGGAGGGTACAGTCGTGGAGGAGATAAGGAGATAAGGCGTTCACAGTGAAGACTGAGCTAGGCGACTGTGGTCTGGGAACTGAGCTAGGCGACTATGGTCTGGGACAACTGGGCCCCATGACGGGACACATGGCAGTGGAGGATCGGTGTCCCTGTAAAGGGGGCCAGAAGTGGAAGGAGCAGGGAGGCTGGAGTGGGGAGGCTGAACGGCAGGGTGGCTGCTAGGATGGTGAGGATATCTCGTCCTAACAGGGGCACGGGGCATGAAGGCATGACTAAGAATGAATGGGTTATAGGGCTATGATGGAGGCAAGGAAGGGGTCTGGTGGCCAGAGGGCAGGTGGATTTGCCGTCAATACCCATGTCCAAGATCTTGGAAGGATAAAGGGGCCCTAAAAGGAGGGCAGGACAGAGAAGGCAGCCCCCGTGTCAACCAGGAAGGTGACCCGCTACCTTCATTGTGACCGGAGGCTCGGCGAAGGTGATTGGAGTCATCGAGGCTGGGCTTCTTTAGTCTTCAGCCAGTTCCAGCATGGCCAGCTTCCAGGTCATGGCCTGGAAGGGCGGCCCCCCTACGCTGAGGCTCAGAGGGCCCGCCACTTTTCCAGGGCAGTCACTCTTCCAGTGACCATTTTGACCGCACGCCGAGCAGGGCTTGGTCGGAGCTCTGGGCCAGGGGCACTGCATTGCCCAGTGGCCTTCATTTCCGCATTTGAAGCATTCTCCGGTGGCGGCATTCCTTTCGTTGCACCCCCACCGCTCACAGCCCCCTTAGGGCCATGGCGGCTGCTGTCAACCACAGGGCCACAACCAAGGTGTGTCTGCAGGTCTACCCTCTGTGGAAGGCAGGCCTCCCTTTCTGACTGTGCCTGCTCCTCCAGGGCATTAAGAACGGCCATTTTTTTCACTTGATCTCGGACCTGGGTTTGAGGACTAATAAAGACCTTAAAGGTTGGTTTAGAGAGTGGGGGCAGACTATGCCCTCAATCCCTGCTGCCTCCCTCAGGGGTAGAATGGAAGAGGCTGTTTTGGAGCTAACGTTCTAAGGATTTGGGCTCTAGGGGAGAAGGAAGCCTCTGGTTAAGAGGGTTTGAAGAGAGTCCAGCTGCAACCTCTTGCAAAGGGAACTGGCCGGCCATCTGTGAATTAAAGTGCTGGCAGTCATGGGGGAGGAGTTTCAGCGGAGCCCACAGAGGAAGGCGGGCGGTTAGAACTTACAGAGGGCACTGCGTGGGGTACAGGTTGCTAAGGCAGGCCTGTAAGGGGAGGGGGGAGCGCAGGAGAGGTGGCCTGGGTGGGTGTGGGAGAGGCACTGGAATTCTTTGATGCACGCAGTGTGGTAGTCAAGGACACCAGCTGCTTCTCAATCGCGGTTAAAAGTCACAACTTCCCAGGGGCGGGGCAGAGGGGAGGAGGGACAGAAGGAAGGTGGAGCCTACAGATGTGTGTGTGCTGACTGGGGAAGCAGGCAGGGGTGGGGGAGTCACCAGGCTGCTTGAGCTTCCAGCTCCTGAAGCAGCTACGGCGGTAGCAGTGGGGCGGCGGTCGGGGGGAGCAAGCAGACAGACCGACCACGTGGCGGCAGAAAGGGGGAACGGGGCACAGTGCGCACGGCGGTGGTGGCAGCGGCAGCAGTGTGCAGGGGCATGGGGTTGTAAAAGGCGGTTTGAGTTTCCAGCCGCTGCGGGGCAGGTGGAAGAGGAAAGACGGGGTCAGGAGGCAGTGGAGAAGGCGTGGCTGGAGGAGGGTCCGGCAGGGAGAGAGGAGGAGAGAGGGTGGATGGACAGGGGCAAAAAGCCAGCGGGAGAATGGGCGACTTTCGCCAGGGAATTCGCGGTGGTCTCTGGTGAAGGGGAATGGGAGAACATAGAGACAATGATGATGATGGTCACGGCCCCGGCGCCGCCACCCACACACAGCACATGAACCCACTCCCACACACATACACCACACACACCGCGGGCTGGTGCACGGCGGGGGGAAGCGCAGGGACAGCCCGGAGGGAGGAGGAAGGACAGAGCGAGGAGAGATGGCAGAAGGAACTTTGGGGGAGGGACGGGGAACGCAGAGAGATGGAGAGAGACTGAGACAGAGAGACTTGGGCAAATTTCCCAGTTCACTGGCAGAAATTACTGAGATCGGTGTGACGGTAAAGTCAGGCTCCCGTTTTCATACTGAGGCCGTGCTACGTTACAGAAAAAGGACGCAGGTCCGGGACAGGCCCCGTGTTTAGCCAGATCGGCGAGCCGGCACCCTAGAGGTGTGCTCAGGTCAGGTTTGGAATTTGGATTCCCCGTGCTCGATACCCGTGGCCTGTAGCGGGGCTAAAGGCTGGCGTCCCAGCGGTTTAACCCACGCTACGGA
>NW_005371125.1:900245-901882 GCF_000412655.1 Myotis brandtii | reverse complement strand
TCCCTAGCTCATACACACACACCACACACGTCCACACACTCCTCTATCACTTCCTTGCACTCTCACACTCTCTCCCTCCCTACCTTCCTGCTGGTCGCCATTTTCCGGAGCCTCTGTTTTATTTACTCTTATAATCACTTATGAGTGGCTCAAAATATCACCAAACTAAAAACAGAAAGTGTCTTACAAAGTGATTAAATTCAATGCTCATTTAGTAGAACAACATTCCAATAAATTGACAAATGCTTTATATTTTAACTATAATCAATCTAATTATATCATGGCTTATTGGTAAAGATGTGAACTATAGTATGTAGCTATTATTCATAATCCATGTGAGATTTAGAAAATATATTTGCACAGTTTGCAGCTTGGAGAAAGCAACTTTTGATGCTTTACACAGTTTGAATTTACAACAGATTAACAAAATTGTATTTCCTTTGTTGTCAGTAGTTGCTGCTGCTCTCCAAATGTAATAATATTCTACAAGATAAGAGGGAAGAAATAAGAAACTTTAGAGAAACCCCACTAAACATTTTTCAAATGTATTTACTTAGACCTTCTTAAGCTTTTTTAAATGCATTTAAAATCTAAAGAATAAGAATATATTAAAAACTAAAAAAAGGGTAATGTTTTTGTCAGAAAGTGTCAGAATATATAAAGTTTTAACAAAACATAATGGTAACTATGCAGAAATTGGTAGATCAATGTGGTAAAATAAAATAGTACTTAAACTGACCATGATGCATATCTAAAGTTAATATATGATTTAAAAATAATCAAAATGAGATATGATGAAATTAATTATTTAAAAAATAGTGCTTGGAAAGTTGTCAAAGTATTTGGAAAAAGATTATCACTTCAAAATACATATACAAGAATTTTATAGCAGATCAAAGATATGACTATAAATCTGGTGACAATTTAGAAGATAATATAAGTAAATATTAACCAATCAAATGAATATGCCTCATTTTAACTTTTATTTTTCAATATCTGTATAATTAGTGGGAAAACTAATCTTAAACAGTTCTAATAGAACTATTTAGTTGCATTACATTACTGAAATTAGTTCTCATCATGCACTGTAGAAATTACTGTTACTTCTGGTTAGTTTCACAAAATGTTTCAATTCTAGAGTGGTTCTCTCATCATTAATTTAGACATAGTTCTTGAAAGAAAGCATGATCATAGAAGGCAGGATGTGTGGTATTAAGTACTAATTTTCTCTTTTTTAAATATTGATTTTGATGGTCATGATAATAATAATCAACTTTTAATGAGCAGGTGTAAAACATTACTCATTGTTTGCATTTCAAAGCAGCAAGAGATGAAGTCCCTTTGAAACAAAGGGTTATTTTTAAATAGGTAGATGCATTTCTTCTAACAATATTTGATCAAATGATCTCTGTATTTATAGATGTAGCCCTATTTATCCTTTAAACGAAAATATTTTGAGTGTATGTTTCCTAAGTTTTGTCCTACATTTTCCCCCCAACTCTCCCTTTTGCAGGTCTCTCTCTTTTTTTTTTTTTTAATATATTTTTTTATTGATTTTTTACAGAGAGGAAGTGAGAGGGATAGAGAGTTAGAAACATCGATGAGAGAGAAACATCGATCAGCTGCCTCCTGCACAC
>NW_005371125.1:889793-900030 GCF_000412655.1 Myotis brandtii | reverse complement strand
TAAGGCAGTGATGGCGAACCTATGACACGCGTGTCAGAGGTGACATGCGAACTCATTTTTTTGGTTGATTTTTCTTTGTTAAATGGCATTTAAATATATAAAATAAATATCAAAAATATAAGTCTTTGTTTTACTATGGTTGCAAATATCAAAAAATTTCTATATGTGACAGGGCACCAGAGTTAAGTTAGGGTTTTTCAAAATGCTGACACGCCGCGCTCAAAAGGTTCGCCATCACTGCACTATACTAAATTCCCTTCTTTCATCCTCTACTCTCTATGTAATAGGCAGGGGATAATAGGAGAAAATTATTAAGTGGAAGTAAGACAGAAGTAGAAGTAGAGGTACTTATTCATAAGTAGGTGAAAATCAGATTTTTAATATTAGTATTCAATGATATTGTATGTAAGAAATTTCAATATATTATGACCTTGCTTCAGGATAGCATAGAAATAAATCTTGAATGTGATACTGAATTTTTGGACTGGAACCCAGATTCTTTGTCCGCCAGAATTGAAGAATGAATCCACGGACAGAAAGTGGTATAGCAAAGATGGAGATTTATTGAAGAACAAGTACAGACTCCCACGTAGGGAGGGTGAAGAGTCCCACAGAATGGACTCCCATGCAGGGAGGGGGAAGAGTCCCATTGGGTTCCTTTCCCTATAGCTTATAAAAGCTGCAGATCCTGTTGCCTGATAACCCCTCTGATTGGTCAATATTCCCCTTCCAATTGGTTACTAGAGTGATTCCTAATTGATTACTAGAGTGATTCCTAAGGCCCTCCTTCCTCATAGTCCTTCCATTCCTCTGGGCTCTCTTCTTTTCCATCTGAATGAAGGGCTTCATTCTCTTTATTTTGTAAATATAGACCTTTCTTGGAATTTCCACTTCTTTTGTCTTATGTAAATGCAACTGTTGCTGCTCCCTTGTCTTATGGAGATGCAACTGCACCTGGCTTCCTTGCGTTATGGAAATGTACCTTCTCCCAGCCTGCAGCCCCAAGCTTTTCCATGGACCCCAATTCTAAAAAATCCCTAAGCCTGTCTATGTTCCCCCAAAATTCCTGCTTCAAATGGGATTTCCAGAAAAAGAAAAAACAAAAACAAAACTATATCCATACTTTTCAACATTTTCTCAAAATACTCAGAGGCAGAAGGTATAAGCAAAAGTCTGCCTAAGTGACCACTTTGAAAATGTGCCTTTGTATGCTTGCTACAAGATTCCATTTCATTTTTAAAACCAAAATGGTAAATAAGTAGCTCCATCATGAAAAAAATAATATTATTGGAATTTTATTTAAAACTGTATAAAAATACTTTTTATCACATATACTTTTCCATATTTTTCAAGGCCCTAAAATCATCAGAATTATTTGAGAGTTAGATAACAGAACTAATTAATCTGATAATCTAATTGCTGAAGTATAAAAGCATTTCCTTTCCTTAGTTATCAGTAACGACTTTGTCTAATTTATTTTGAGGTTAGGGCTATGACATCCTTAAACTTAATATTTTATTGTAATTACTTGATGCTCAAAAACAGAATTGTTATGAAGGGGAAATGCTCCTAAGGTTTTATTTATTTCATCTTTTCTCCTAGGTTTCCATGCAAGTCTCTGAATTTCAATTTTATCTATGATAATATAATAATAACAATTTTTATTTATACTCAAATGGAATTTCAAAATCATTATTATATCTTGCAACATTTACATAATGTTAACGTAAAAAAACCATTGAAACCTGTAAAGAATTTTGTGAGTTTATTTGAGCACTGTCGACAACATATGCCGGGAAGCAGAACATCAAGGAATTGAGATAGTGCTCTGGAGAATGGTGGGGTTACATCTGTATTTATACATTTCAATCAAAGGAGGAACATAGGTGGGTTACATAAAATTCATTGGTGATAGATTAAGGAGGAGGGATAAAGCAAAAGCAGGGGGCGGGGGGAACCTCTGGGATTGGATAAAAAGTAAAATGATGGACACATACTTAGGTGGGTGCAGGAACAATTAGCATGATAAATGAAGGAATCTGTGACATCTGTCCTGGGCCCAGCACACCTGGCTGTGCCTCAGGGGCTCCATAAAAAGGGAAGTCACAAGTTAAGTAAACTTTCTTGAAAAGATTTGTAAAGTTCCTGATGCAGGAAACAAAGAGAATCAAGCTGGTCAGAAAGGGGAAAAGAGAAGGTTTAATCCGCGTTCTCGGGCGAGACCCACGAGCCCCAAAGGCAGGGCCAGTGAATTCACACCAACAGGAAGGGGAGCACTTCTTTTTATACAGGTGTTTGGTGAGGGGCAGCGGGCATGAGTTGAGGAAGTTCCCGCCGTGGGGGTCCTCACGGTATTCAGGAAGGAGCCAGTATCTTTGTGGGGGTCATTGTGGATTCCAGGGAGGAGCCAGTATCTGTGTTGCCATCTGTCTGGCACACTGACCTGTTAGGAATTCCAGGGAGGGTCCATTATCTCCGTCACCATCTGCCTTACAGTGGCATGCATCCGCTCCTGGGCTTCCCTTCCACCTAACATGATTCTCTATTGGAAATTATAAAAGCTTTTATACTGATTAATTAATAAATTTTATATTTTAGGATTTTCATATTATTATAGAATTTAGTTGTAGTGTGTGTTGCAATTTCTTCAATTCTTCTGTCTTCCCTTGAATACAACTGCTGTAAAAATTTTGTCTTTGAAAGTTTATGTAGAACTATAATGTGTTGAGTATTTTTACTGAGATATAATTCACATAATGTACAGTTCAACTTTTAGAGTGCACAATCCAATAGTTTTTAATATATTTATTTGTGCAACCTTCACCACTATTGAATTGCAGAACATTTTCATGACCCACAAAACCCCCACATAACCATTAGCAGTCACTCCCCAGTCCCCCAAATCTCCATTCTGGAAACCAATACTCTCACTTCTGTCTCTATAGGTTTTCCTATATTGGAAATGTCTAAAAGAAACTTATACAGTTTGTGGTCTTTCATTTCTGGCTTCTTTTATATAGATGTTTTTAAGATTTATCCATATTATAAGCATACATCACGACTTCATTCCTTAGTATGGCTTATTAATATATCATTGCATGATATACCATTTTATTATCCACTCATTAGTTGATGAACATTTGTGTGTTTCCATCTTTTGGCTATTATGAGTAATGCTACTATGCACATTTGTATAGAAGTTTTTGTGTGGGCATATGTTTTCATTTCTCTTGGGCATAAATTTAAGAGTAGAATTGCTGGGACATATAGTAACATTATGTTTAATATTTTAAAGAACTGCCAAAGTTTGCTAAAGTGACTGCATGTACCATTTAACATTCCCCTTAACAATGTATGGCCAGGCTGGTGTTGCTCAGTGGTTGAGTGTCTACCTATAGTTCAATTCCAGGTCAGGGCATATGCCCGGTTGTGGGCTTGATCCCCAGTAGGGGGTGTACAGGAGGCAGCCAATCAATGCTTCTCTCTCTCCCCTTTCCTTGCTGAAATCAATAAAAATATATTAGAAAAAATGTATGAGGGTTTCAATTCTCACCAATACTTGCTAATATCTCTTTTTAATTGTGAGTAACCATACTAGTGAGTGTGAAATATTTTCCCATTGCGGCTTTCATTTACATTTCCCAAATGGTTAATGATGCTGAGAAGCTTTAGGTGTGTATGGGCCATTTGTATATCTTCTTTGCTCATTTTTCATTTATGTTGTCTTTTTATTATTGTTACTAGAGGCCCAATGCACGAAATTCATGCAAGAGTAGGCCTTCCTTCCCCAGGCTGCCGGCACTGGCTTCCTCTGGCACCCAGGACCCGGGCTTCCCTTGCAGCCCAGCTTTGTCTTGAAGGTCATCTGGAAGGATATCTGGTCTAATTAGCATATTATGCTTTTATTATTATAGATAAGAGATCATGATATTGTTAAAGTAAAAAAACCATTGAAACCTGTAAAGAATTTTTGTGAGTTTATTTGAGCCAAACTGTGGACATATGCCGGGAAGCAGAACCTCAACAAATTGAGATAGTGCTCCGGAGAATGGCAGGGTTACATCCGTATTTATACATGAAATTCATTGGTGACAGATTTAAGGAGGTGGGATTAAGCGAAGCAGGGAAACCTCTGTGATAGGATAAAAAGTAAAATGATGGACACATACTTAGGTGGGTGCAGGAACAATTAACATGATAAATGAAAGAATCTGCTGCATCTGTCCTGGGCCCAGCACACCTGGCTGTGCCCTAGGGGCTCCAGATACAGGGAAATCACAAGTTACCCAGACATTTCAAGGGTATGTTATTATAGATGCAAAAAGACAGATAGGCTCAGTTACAGTAAAGGTTGACCTTATCAGTGAAGATATCGGCTTAGAACGTAACTGCCCACCATAACTGCTTTTAGTTAAGGTTTAATTTCAGACCATCCTTTGTGGTTACTTTAGGTCTCCGAGTCCGCAAGACTGCCATGCAGGCTTCCCCTGAGCCTGTCAGGTCAGCATGTGGCCCCTTTTGTCCACAATATATTCTAGATTTTATTTATATATGAGATATATCATCTGCAAATAATTTCTCTTGTTTTGCAGGTTATCTTTCCATTCTGTTGATAATGTCCTTTGAAGCACAAACGTTTTTATTTTGATGAAATTTTATTAGTATACACACACGTGTGTGTGTGTGTGTGTGTGTGTGTGTGTGTTTTCTTATTGACAGTATTACAGATGTTTTCCATCTCCTTCCTTTTCTTCCTCCACCCAGCCCCTGTGCCACCCCAAGCCTTGATATATTTTTAATTTGCTTGTTTATGCTTTAGGTTTTATATTTAAAAAAATAATTGTTTAACCTGAAGTCTTCAAAATTTGCAACCATGTTTTCTTATAAAAATGTTTATAGTTTTGGCCCTTACATTTAGGTATGTGATTCCTTTTGAGTTATTGTTTGTATATGGTGTGAGGTAAAGATCCAACTTCATTTAACTGCATGTGGAAATAAAATTGGTGCAGCAGTATTCATTGAAATTGCTGTCCCTTGCCCATTGAACTGTTTTAGCACCCAAATAAAAAATGGAACAAAATAAATGGTTTTATTTCTGGATTACAAATTGTGGTCCATTATATCTCTGTCCTCATGATCTTACCACTAAGTCTTGATATATGTTTTGGAATCAGAGAGCATGAGGCCTCTAAATGTGTTTCTCCTTTTCAAAATTATTTTTGCTAATTTGAATCTCTTGAATTTCCATAAGAATTTTAGGATTAGCTGCTCAATTTCTTAAAAGAATCAGCTTTAATTTTAATAAGTATTTTGTTGGTCTGTAGATCTATTTGGAGAATGTTTTTATCCTGATAATATTAAACCTTCTCATCCATGAACATAAATGTTTTCAATTTATTCAGATTAAAACATTCTTGATTTTTTGTAGTTTTAATGTATAAGAGTTGCACTTCTTTTATTAAGTATATTCATATATATATATTTATTATTCCTTTAATGTGAATAATTTTTTAAAAAAATTAGTTTTCATATTGTTCATGGCTAGTGTATAAAAAAAACTATTGAATTTTCTACTTTGATCTTGTATCCTACAACCTTGCTAAATGGTTTATTAATTCTAATAGTCTTTGTGTGGTATTTGTTTGTATTTTCTTGGCACAAGATTATCTCATATGTGAATAGAGATAGTTTTAGTTCTTCTCTTCCAATATGGATGTCTTTTATTTCTCTTTCTTGCCTGATATACTTCTTTGTCTCTATAACATTTTTTTTTCTTTTCCTAATGTGTCTTTTGTCTCTTGTTAGTATAATTACTACACCTCTCTTTTGATTACCATTTCCCTGGTATCTCTGTTTTAAAGTCTGTTTTAAATTCTTTAACAGACTTCTAATGAATATTTGTGGTCAATATTTTAAATAACATTTAGATTTCTAGTACATTAATCAAGCAGATTAGAGCAAGTTTTCACTTGTATTAATTTCTTATTAATGCCATAACAAATTATCACCATCTTAGTGTCTTTAAACAGCATAAATTTAATATTTTACAGTTGAGGGCAGAAGTCCAAAATACATTCCACTCAGATAAAATCAAGGCATTGATTAGACTGTGTTGCATTCTGGAAGCTTTAAAGGAGAATCCATTTTCTTGCCTTTGCCCAATTGCCAGAATTCTTGGCTCATGACTGCTTTCCATTTCAAAGCCAACAGAAGTTGATTGATTTTTTCTCATGATGTCATCTTTGGCTTTGACTCTTCTTCCTCTCTTTTCTCCATTTAAGGACATTTGTGACTATGTTGGGTCCATTGAGATAACCCAGGATAATTTCCTTATTTTAAGATCATCTGTTTAGCAATATTAATGTCACTCACAATCTTACTTCCCCCTTGTCATATAACATAACATATATAAATATCTAAATGATTAGGATTTAATGTTTTGGAGGTAGGGAATATTATTCTACCTACCACATACCCTTTATTTTTTGAAACTCAACTTTTAGTGAGGTAACCATGCTCTGAAGGTGCCTAAACAAAATTTTAATAAAGCAATTTTAATAACTTTGATCTTTGAGATATATCCAAGAAAGTCAAGAGCTATCTTGGAAATTGGAGTAATTTCTGACCTTCCAGGTTCATTCAGGCTTTTAGTATATTAAATCCTGATCATAAAATTGATTTAAAATAATTGATTTAAAATAATGACTCATTACACAGTTTACAATCTGACTTGCTATAAAAATATTTCCTTGCCTCTGCATTTCAAATTATAGTAAACACTCAACTTTCTCCTTAGCAAAGATTCATTTAGCCTCTTCAAGTTTGTTTTCTCATTTGTAGAATATAAATACCAGTAGCAAATACCTCATACAGTGTGGTGAGGATATAATGAATTAATTCTTCAAAGAACTTAGCACCGTCTGTCTTTTGGACATTATAGATATTCAATATTATGTCAATATAAAAATAAAATTATTATTTTATGTTACTATTATTTTTCTCGATGCAACTTTTAATAATGCCTGCTTACTCTTTAGTCAACATTCATTTTATTGTATTTTTATTCCAAATATTAATAAAGAATTGCCTTCTGTTTCATTAAACATGAAATCTATTTCTATTAATTTTAAAACAAAGCTAGATGTATAATTATGTTTTTTTTTTGTTTTGCTTTGCTTTTTACCTGGTGAGGGGGGAGAAACTAGCACATAGTGTATAAAAAATTATAACTGTTAAGTATGTTTTGAACCCGCCAGTCCCCTAACTGTATACAGTTTGGCCTTTACCTTTAACCAAGCTAGCTTCTCTGTTAACTCAATTAATGTCTAACTCTAAAGATGATAAGCAAGGTAGCAAGGTTCAATTTGCATAGTTTTGCATATTTTAATATTTTAGCAAAGTCTTGATGGAAATTATTATATATATGCATATAAATCTATGGTTATAGTATCTCTCATACCCATATATGTTTTATTAAAATTATAGGAACTTTCTTCTTTTATCCTGTTTTTCTTAGTCTCCAAACTTTTATGTGTATAGACTCCTTATAAATAGTCCCAATTTGATTGTTAGTTATGCAGAAAAATATCATTTTAAGAATCAGGCAGCAACATTTGCATTTTAACATCCATGGGAACGCTATATTGTGTCTAAATTAAGAACTTGACATTAAACATTTAACATAACATTTCCTTTCTTATCTCATCCTTTGACACTTTTTAGCGCATGAAGTATGTCAAGGAAAGATGTGGAACATGTAAATTAATTGTCTTTGTTTTACCCTTCAATGCTAATTAGGGTATTTATTTAATTCCCTGAAGTCATATGACACAGAGCTAAACTCAAACTTAATTCTCTGGTTCTTGTAGGCTTTATGTATGACATTATGATAATCCAAAATGTGTTCTTTTAAAAAAAAGAGAGATAAGATGAATTTATAAATTAACGCTGACACATGGATTACCATAATTTCATAAAGATAAAGAGAATTGCTACTATGATAGCACGTGCCTTGTTTGACATTCTTTGCCGCTAAATGATTCATTACCTTCTACACAGACTATAGTCAGAGATAGTGAAGGATTACTGGGAAAATGGCATTTTCTCAGGGCTTTGGAGTTCGAATTATTCAGCAAAGACAAAGTTCCTGCAGTGGAGAATATAGCTGTGTTGCCACCTTAACTTCAGAAATATTTGTCTCAGCCTTTCCTATGCACAGCAGGTATTGATTTTTAATGATCACGATGCATATGAACAGTTTTGCATTGAAGGGGGAATGTGAGAACATAAATAGAAAAGTAATTATTCAAGACCATAATATCTGGACCTGTAGTTAGTTCACGAAGGCTCAGAACACTGAGGAGCCAATAATACACTGCAAATAATCTTTATATTCATGCAGTTATATAAAATAATATTTAATCTACATACCTGATATATTTCTGTGTTGTATATTATACAATTTATTTTATTTATAAAGTCATATCCAACATATTGCTGAAATTTATCACCCCAGATTCTAAGACAAGTGATGTTGCCTCTTAGATTCTGTACTTTAATGATGCAACTAATTTAACATGAAAGGGGGAGAACATGAGATAAAACATTTTTATCATATATACATTATATTTAATATAAAACCATATTTTACTATTGATAATTTTACCACTGAAAGAATAATTTTGTATCCACTTAATTAAATTATTTGCAAATTGGCAGTAATTGTCACATGTACTATATTTCTAATATTTTATTATTGTCAAACTTGTTGTTTATTTTGCAATAATTTTTATTTAAAGAAAACCTGTAAAGATGATACAGAGTTCCCAGGTAGCTGTCACCTAGGTTACCCTGATGTTAATATCTGACATAATTATGGTACATTTATTAAAACTAAGAAATCAATACTGCTAAAAAGCAACTAAACTATAGACACTATTCAAATTCAATCAGTTTTTCCAATAATGTTGTTTTATCCAGGATCTAATCCGGGATAGCACATTGTATTTAGTTGTCATGTTTCCTTTGTCTTTTACGATCTGCCACAAACTCTCATGAACTTAAAGGGGTACTTGTCTGGTTTTTCTAGACTGACAATCCATTTGGGTTTGTCTGATATATGTTTTATGATTAGGCTGTGGTTATAGGGTCCAGGGAAAAATAACAGGAGTGAAATGCCTGTTTGTGTCACATTATTTCAGGGAGTACATGATATCCCTATGACATCACAGGTGTTAGTATTTTTGAATGCTTGCTTAAAGTGATTTCTGCTAGGTCTTCAAAGTTGTTCCTTCCCCTTTTCATACTCTATGCTTCAGAAGTGAGTCTCTATGACAGACAGAGATAGATATCAATTGATCAATAGATAGATGATAGATGATAGATAGATAGATGATAGATAGATAAATTTTAGCAGCTTCACTGGGATATAATTTACGTACTATAAAATGTACCAGTTAAAACATTCAATTTGATGTTTTTAGTATAGTCACAGAATTGTGAAATCATCACCACAGTCTAACTTTAGGACATATTCCTCACCCCAGAAAGAAACTCTATACCCATTAGCACTCACCTGTAATTACTCCACTCCACCTTCTCTTGCTATAGGCAACCATTAATCTACTTCTGTCCCATTTATTTGCTTATTCTGGACATTAAATAAAATGAAATGACTTATTTGGAATCTCCAGTTACTGTATTCTTTTAATTAGCATAAAACATTTAAGGTTCATCTCCATTATAGCATGCATATCTGTATTCCAATTCCTGTGGGTTTTTTTTGTGTGTGTGTTGTTTTTTTTGTGGCAAAAACAAACAAACAAAAACAAACAAAAAAAATATCCATACATGACATAAAATATATCTTCTTAACCATTTTAAATGTACAGTTCAGTAGTTTTATTGATGAAAAATATCTCATTGTATCAATATACCACATATTGCCCAGCCAGCCAAATTTGATGGATATTTGTTTTTCCCCACTTTTTGGATATTATAAATAACTAGAAGCCTGGTGTCCCTCAGCCCAGCCTATACCATCTCCAATCTGGGACCCCTCGGGGGATGTCCGACTACCGGTTTAGGCCCGATCCCACCTAACCACCTCTGGTGGCAGTTGGACATCTCTCTCACAATCCGGGACTGCTGGCTCCCAACTGCTCGCCTGCCTGCCAGCCCGACTGCCCCCAACTGCCCTCCCTTGCTGGCCTGGTTGCCCCTAACTGCCCTCCCCTGA
>NW_005371125.1:880034-886825 GCF_000412655.1 Myotis brandtii | reverse complement strand
CCCTGCAGGCCTGGTCACCCCCAACTTCCCCCCCTCCCCTGCTGGCCTGGTCTCCCCAACTGCCCTCCCCTGATGGCCCAGTTGCCCCCAACTGCCCTCTCCTGCTGGCCTGGTCGCCCCCAACTGCTCTCTCCTGCTGGTCTTATCACCCACAACTGCCCTCCCCTGCCAGCTATCTTGTGGTAGCCATCTTGTGACCACATGGGGAGGCCATCTTGTGCAAGGGTGTGACGGTCAATTTGCATATTAGCTCTTTATTATATAGGATGCTGCTATCATTAATTTTGTGTGAACATGTTTTCAATTCTCTTTGGTATATACTTTGTCTTTTTTATTATGACCATCATAGTGGGTGTGAAGCAATATTTTGTGATTTTGATTTGAATTTTCATAACACTAATAATGGTGAGTATATTTTTATGTGCTTTTTGTCATTCATATATTTTACCAATATAAATATCTATTCAAATCTTTTGCCCATTTTTAATTGGGTTATCTGTCTTTTTATTGTTGAGTTTTAAGAGTTTTTTGTATATTCCCTTATCAGATACATGATTCGAAAATACTTAGTGCCAGTATGTAGCTTATTGTTTTCATCATGTTAATAGAGTTTTTAATCTTTTTAATATGGTTTTTCTTAAAGCAATTTTTAAAAATTTAATAAAATTCAATTTTGTTGTTTGTATTTTTGGTGGCATCTCTAAAAAATCATTGCCAAATCCAAGTCACAATTTGCTCCAACGTTTTCTTCTTTATGTTTAATTCTATAACGTACTTTGAATTTATTTTGTATAAGGTGTGAGTTAGGTGTCTATTTTCATCCTTTTGCATGTAGATATCTAGCAGAATTTGTTAAAAAGACAACCCCCAACCCCTGTCATTGAATTGTATTGGCATAACATACTTTACAATATATTAATAGATTAAATTTCCTAAAATCTATTGAATTCTATAAAAACTTTTGTTATCTGTCAGTTGTACCATTTTGAGGATTATAATATTGGACTTGAATGGTGAGTTGGACATGGACATGGAAATATGTACACAAATAAGAGGGGTGTGTTGCTCTAAAAACAATCAGTACTGAACAATTATCCTACCTGATACTCTGGGTGTTATGAAGGAGGGGACACAGTGATTTTCAGTGAGATAGTCATCTGGCAACCTGTAGTGACATTAAGAGAAAGAGAATGTACTCCGTGACCTAACCAATCTCAAATCAGGAATTGTATCCATTTCCTTTTGCTCTGTTCTTCACTTTCTTGACTAGAATTATTTAACATATTCCAACTTTCTATATAGTGTTAGAACACCTAAGATTTTTTAACACCGTCTATCTGTCAGTTAAGTTGCTATATGATTTGCATAAGCCCATGTTTTGAATACATGAATATAATGTTGTCTTAAAGTGTAAGGGAGTAGATATAGAGCATTTAACAGAACTACATAATATTATCTATTAATTTTTACTACTTCGACAATATATTAGTGAAAATACAACTCTATGATTTGTGCAAGTTATTTGACATTTGCTAGATGATGCCACAAGCTGTTTGCCACTGGAACAAGTAACTTAATTTGTGCCTTCAGACTTTAGGTAGCAGTCTCACAGTTTAAATTCAGTCAACTTTATTAAAAACTTCTTTCTTATTCTATTATATGTTCTCCAAAAGATACAATAAGTGGTAGAGAAAATGTAAATGATGTAATAATTTTCAATGCAATTGTCTAAAAAATGTGTGCACACATTAAAAATTATTTCACGAACTTTTAATCATTTTAATTAAGAAATTCTAGATTCTATGTCATATCACACAAGATGAGAACAGTGTTTGAATAAATAGAATTATACATATGCAAGGTTATAAATACATTTGATCCTGACATTTTATCATTGTCTATAGCTTCAGAAATAACAGACTGAGTTATTTTTACTGTTCCTATTTTATGGTTTCCTCTAAACTCATATGCCAATTATCTAGGGATATCCGGAGTCAGAGTTAGAAGGGTAGGTTAGATGACTACATTACATGAAGTCATATCACAACTGAGCGTCAATTTGGAAAAAGTTCTGAGCTGAAAGTAGCACCACAATTCTTTGGGCCATATAATCAGAGCATGTGAAACAAGTGGCTCCCAGAAACTATAATTAAAATCTATGAGTGGGTCAAGGGGAAGGGAGATGTGAATACACATAACTGGAAAACTGAGACACAGCTAGAAAGGTAGTTCTTTTTGTTATCAGAGCTAAATCTATCATTAAAATGTGCAGTTAATGGTTTTAGAAATGAATGTGTTCACGATCATCTGTAGATGATTTAGAATACATTTCAGACTTGTTTATAACTTAAATGCTATTCATATTTTATAACAGCATATTTTGCATAAGAATTTATAACTAAGTATTTACATACTCTACCTCTATTTTCTCAGAATATAATTCAATATGAATTTATACACATATTTTATTCATTCTGTTTTTTTCTCAGTAACATGAACTTTAAGGAGTACCCCTGAAAATCTTATTTATTAATTTTTAAATTACTTGGAAAAAAGAGAGCTCTAGCTTTTAAGAGATGTTCAATACATACAGTGTTAATTTCATTTAGTGTTTAGAAGAAGGTGGTTTTCTCTATCCCTTTATTGTTATTTATTTGACTTTTTTCAGAGTGGTATGGAGTATCTGAATATCACACAGAGTGCCCGAATGTGCATAGCAAGTGATAGCTTCTCTTCACTTACTGGTGAAATGTCTCTTGTTACAAATTTACTGATTATGTAGAAGATCAGCACTAAGAAATATCTCTTCTCAGTTATAGCATCATATAAGTCATGATCCACTTAAAAATAATTTCATTTATACATCAGATCTATCAGGGAAATTGGCATCTAGACATTTTCATGAAGTCGGTCTGCAATACTTTGTCTAGCTCTAGTTGTTCTTGTAAAAAGCCAATAGATATGATAAACTCTAGGAAATTCACAATTAAATATTCAAAGTCCTTGTAGCCAAGTCCTCAGCCCTATGCATGTATAAGCATCAGTTAAATTTAAACCCCTATCCTCAGCAAATGAACTTATCTTTATTTTATTCATTCATACATAAGAAAATGACTTCTTCATAATAGAGAGTTGGTTTAAACATTCAAGCAATATTTTGCATTTGACATGTTGCTTACAAATCAAAGTCTCAATTTCAGTGTGAGGTTATTTCTGACTTTATGTCATTTCTTCTAGACAATGTGAACTGCTGAGGGTGCAGTGGGATAGCCGTGTAATATGTAATTACTCTTCGGAGTATTGCTGCTTAGAGAAGGAGCAAGGTTCAATAGAAAGAACACTACAGTAGACTTCAGAGGTCACAGTCATGTACAAGTGATTACCATTCAAGTGCTGAATGATGAGCCACTTCTATCCTTGTAAAAAGTAATGTATAAGTCACAAAGCACCATTCAAATATAATGAATTAGAAATAACTGATATAAAAGTATTAATCATCTGTTACACAAGTTTCCACTATGCCCAGGTACCAAAAGTTATTCTCATATTAATATCTGTTTTATTTTGTTTCTTTTCTATGTCCTGAATGGTGATTATCTACTTTCCTTAAGATGAGGAATACTGTATCTTGGATGATAACCTATGCTGAGGAACTTTATTTTCACTCATATATAGGCTCTGTCTATGTGATACCAAATTAGTATTTCAGACTGTCACTAACTGGAGTTAGGGTGATAGATCTCAATTTTAGTTGGCTTTTCTTTCATCTTAGCCTTCACAGTCAAGGCCAGAGTAATGTAGTTATAATACTATTTTACAATTTTTGTATACTTTCTTTTCTCATTGACTAATAAAGTTCAATTTTGGACACCCAAATTTCTAAGATTAATAAAGATAAACATTTAGAATATGTTGTATTGATACATATAGATAATACACATGAGAGAAATTCCATGTTTTCATAAATCAGTACTTTAAAATATAGCTATATAAAATGAAGAAGATACATTATATAAAAAACATGTATATAATTTAAGATTTATTTTGAATGAGTACCCTTGGATCATATTAAAACTACCCAATTTTCATCAAAGGCCAACATAAATTTTCAACTTAAAAAAGGTTAATACATATTTATTTATAAAATTAGCATTAAGATTTTTCAAATGAAGTATGTTTTTGGAGTTACTTTATAACTATTATAATAATAAAAATTGTAAATATTGTAGACAGTCATATTTTGGAGTATTTTATTGGTCATATGCCTAAATTATTAAAAATATATAAAAAGATAACTGACATAAACAAATAGCAGTACATTTATTCTCCCCCAAATTACTGATTAAAGATAATGGCATAGGAAAAGGTCAGGAAGTCTTTACCTACTATGCTAAAAATGCTCATACTTTGTCTGGCTGGTGTTGCTCAATGGTTGAGTATTGGCATACGAACCAGCAGGCCATGGTTCGATTCCCAATCAGGACACATGCCCTGGTTGCTGCTCGATCTCCAGTCTCTCTCCCTCTCCCCTCCTCTCTGAAATCAATTTAAAAATATGTGTATTTTTAAAAGCTCATACTTTTTACATAAGAAACACATTTACAATGAAGATTGTCTTTAATAATAAAAAGTATTAACATTATAACATGACACAATTTTTCAATTTAAATATAAATTTTCTTTATAGAGGTAATAAAATATTAAACTATTTTTTAATCCTTACCAGAGGATATGTTCCTTTTTTTTTAATTTTAGAGAGGAAGGGAGAGAGAGGGGAGAGAAAGAAACATTAATGTGAGAGAGAAACATCAATTGGTTGCCCCCTGTACGCACACCGACTGGGGATCGAACCCGAAATCTTTGGGTGTATGGGACGATGCTCTAATCAGTTGAGACACCTGGCCAGGGCTGAAAGTATTTTTAAGGCCTGAAGAACATGGGTCAATTCATTATTTTTAAAAATCAATAAAGTTTTAATTACTTGTGATAATAGATAATATTATATTTCCCTGAACTATAAATTTACATAATAATAGAAAGATTAATAAAATGATCAGTAATATTAACTTAAAGCAACATTTTTATGAGAAGAAAGTCTTCTAGTTCTTAAAACTCATTTTTTTTCTGTCAACAGTACAAAAATTGAAAATATGTAAAAAGCCTTATTATTCCATTAAATGTAGAGCTGAAAGGCTTTTCAGGCTGTCTTTTGAATTAGCAAGTACAAATTGAGTACTTTGATCCCCTTCTGTCAAAGAGTCAGACAAGAGGATTTGGGTAAATATGCTTTCTACTTAAAATTGGGTTGGATGGAAAGTCTGAGTTCTAATTCTTTATGTAGTAAAACACAAGGCCAAAGCTTGTCTTTTGAGATTGCTTCTCCTTGTCCTAGATTACCAGATTGAAAAATACTGTCAGAACGCAGAACAAGATCAAGTGCTAACTATCTCGTTGCATTTTCACCTGTTTAACAAAAAGGAAAATGAAGTATTTGAATTATTATTATTAAGTGGTATTGATTCCCCCAATACTTAAAGGATAAGAAAATATAAATTACATATTTTAACTGTTAATTGAGATATAGAAGTGGTCAATATATACTGATTGGATGACATAATAGACATTATATTTCACATGGCAAGTATTGTAAATTAAAAAAAAATATTTACAAATCTTTCCACTTGTAAAAGCTTTCAGAAAAATAACCCTGTATAAGTGCATTAAATAATTAGCAGGGCACTTATGACTTATTTATCTCTTATTTATCCTCATAGTTTGAAACTCATAGCTTTTTTTTTTCTTCCTCAGAGAATGTGGGACAGTACTATGTTAAAACTAGTATTTTCAAAATTCCTGTCATATCATAAATGCTCAATATTGAGTGCTCCTTGAAATATATGAAGACAGAATTTTAAAAGCTAAAATGTAAAGTGACTCTTATTCTAAGTTAATTCAAATATCGGTATACTCGTATATTCAATTATTAGAAGAAAATTATACTAATTCTAGCCAGCGTGTTCCAGTTTTAATTACATCACACTCATAATTTATTTTCTTGGTTCTACCTATTCCATTTTTTCTTGAGAAACTATTTTGCTTGTGGAAATATATTAATATGAACAAATAAACTTACCAAATATTTCTGATTTTTTACTGTTTTTTTTACATATTTATCTTTATTATTGAAAATATTATAGAATATCCGCCTATTGTTTCCCTCACTGACCCCCTCCACCCCACTTCACCCCCCCCCAGGCCTTCACCGCACTGCTGTCTGTGTCCATGGGTTATGCATATATGGATACCTGATTTCTTATTATTGTTCACACAATTAAGTGTGAACAAATGGAAAACAATATTTTTAACATGCATATTTTATTGTTTAAAGTATTACATATATCTCCTTTTTTCCCAATTGACCCCTCCCCCTGGCCACTCCCACTCCGGAGAGTAAGCTCCCACCACCCCAGTGTCTGTGTCCTTTGGTTATGATGATATGTATGCATACAAGTCCTTTGGTTGATGTCGAACTCCCCTCCCCTGCCTTCTCTATGACGTTACACCGTATTTTCAGTGCTACCTTGTCTCTGGAACTATTCTTGCTCATCAATTTATGTTGATCATTATATCCCACACTAGATGCCCGGTGCACAAAAATTTGTGCACTCGGGGGGGGGGGGGGCCCCTCAGCCCGGCCTGTGCCCTCTTGCCGTCTGGGACCCCTCAGGAGATAACGACCTGCTGGCTTAGGCCTGCTCCTGGGTGGCAGAGGGCAGGCCCAATCCCTAGGT
>NW_005371125.1:860000-878396 GCF_000412655.1 Myotis brandtii | reverse complement strand
AGGCGGGGAACGTTGGAGTCCGCAGCAAGCAAGCCTCGTGCTCGCTTCAGTGCCTGGCTGCCGGCCGCCATCTTGGCTGACAGTTAATTTGCATATACTCACTGATTAGCCAATGAAAAGGGTAGCGGTCGTACGCCAATTACCATGTTTCTCTTTTATTAGTGTAGATTAGATAGGATAGAGGCCTGGTGCATGAGTGGGGGCCGGCTGGTTTGCCCTGAAGGATGTCCCGGATCAGGGTGAGGGTCCCTCTGGGGTGCCTGGCCATCTGGGGTGAGGGGCTGATGGCTGTTTGTAGGCTGGTGACACCCCCTTCAGGTTGGGGGTCTCCACTGGGGTGCCTGCCCAGCCTGGGTGAGGGGCTCATGGCTGTTTGCAAGCTGTCCACAGCCCCTTCAGGGTGGGGATCCCCGCTGGGGTGCCTGGCCAGCCTGGGTGAGGGGCTGATGGCCGTTTTCAGGCTTGCCACACTGTGGGCTGGAAGCAGGTATCTGGGATTTACTTATCTTCTATAATTGAAATTTTGTAGCCTTGAGCAGAGCTCAGGGCTGGCAGGGCAGGTGGGAAGCTTGGCTTCCTCCATCGCCAGGGCAACTCAAGCCTCCTGCTCACTCCAGCTCCATGACCACCACCATCTTTGTGACAGAGTTATGGTTAATTTGCATATCAATCTTTTATTAGATAGGATGTTAAGTATTAAATTGAAGTATTACATTGTGAAGCCTTAGAACTTCATATAATTGCGGATAAAATACTTTCTTTAGCAAAGCTTTAGTGACATGACAAATGCATAGTTTTTTTCATTTTTAAGAAATATGTTTTCTACTTTTTTGTTTAACTTGAACTTAACAAAATGCAACTTCCCAATTTATTTAGTATATTAAAGATTTTGGAAAGGAAATAAGAAGAAAAGATTGCAGAGATACTACTTAATGTTAACTTTTCTGCCATTACAGATTTATGACTCAGATCCTATTTGCTTAGTGAATATCTCTAGCTACCATTACCAGATAGTATCTTGAAAGACATAGTTTTATATGAACAGGGCCATCCCAACTTTCTTCAGATTCTAAAACAAAAATTCCAGATTGTTTTTAGAATGTTACACTTATTTACCTAATAATGCCCCAAAATGAAAAGAAAAACTGCGTTTCTAGGTATAACCCTTATCAATAAGAATCACAGAAAAGAGATAAGAGGGAATCACTAAAACTTGTTAATAGTGATAGACCATTGTGATTTTTTTCTTTTTTCTTTCTCTTTCTTCAAGCCCCTATGAGCAAATTTAAGAGTTAATATCTATGCCTGTACTGCCCAATTGGTAACCACTAGCAACATGTGGCTACTAAATCCTTGCAGTGTGGCTAGCACAAATTGATATGTTCTCTAAGTGTAAATTATATACGTGATTTTAAACACATAATGCTAAAAATGTGAAATATCTTAATAATTTTATATTGATTATATGTTGAAATGATAGATATATCATGTTAAATAACATATATTAGCATTAATTTCACCTGTTTCTTCTTACTTTTTTTAGTGAGGCTACAAGACAGTTCTAAATTACCTTTGTGGCTTGCATTTGTGCCTCTCACATATTTTTTACAATGCTGCTGTAGAGGAAAAGAGTAGGTTACTGAGGACTTACTTATTAGTAGCAGGTGATACAACAAAAACTGAGTCCCAGAAACCATGTAATCTCCCTGAGATCTCACAGTTAGTGTTTCATTTAGAGGAAAAAGGTGCTTATTGATTTATCCTTTTATATAATAATTTATTTTATAAAACACATTAGAGGAAGCATTTTTTTGCAGATATTTCTGAACTTATAACTCTACTAGTTGATAGATGTTCCTTGTGCTGAGACTATACCAGTAAATGTAGACTCAGAAATGCAAGTGCCAAAATTGTATAGCCTTCCCATTCTTGAACGTTATCATGCATTTATCTTTTAAAATATATTTCCTTGTTGCAGTGGTAAGATATTTAGTTTTCCCTACAGGCTTGACATGAGATGTGGTTTTTGGTATCTCTCTTGACTTGAAGATGTCTTTAATGTCACATGGTCCTGGATAGAGCCACAGTTTAGGATATTCTACAGTAAAGGTGGTTGCAATTCTGTGATGAGGAGAGATTGAGTCAGATATTATTTACACTACTGCACTCTAGAACCAGTTAGCATTTATTAGGTTATTCGTTTCCCTGTCTTCTGGGGGAAAAAAAGTTGGCATGCTTGAATGTGCTTTCTTGTTGCCCCCTGCTTGTCCCTTGTATGTGAAATTCAGGAGGAAGGTGCTCAGAGAAAAAAGAAGACCTTCATAGATTTCCAGGTACTGTCTTTATGAAATTTCTCCTCAGTATCATCCATATTCAGGTAATCTGAAAGTATTAATTCCTCAAAGTATTTCAAAAGAAGCAACTTGAGATTTCCCTCAGTCCCCATTCTTTTCTTAATAACTCACTTTGATTTTTTTCTTGTTACCCACCTCCACTCACACTTAGCAATGTAAATATGTTCATTATCAAAGAATACATCTTCAAATGTTATAGAGACAATTAATATTTGGTTCTACTGAAAAAGTAGAACTCAAAGTTTATCTTAAATTAGAATAAAAAATTGACAGTAATTGTCTCTGGGTGGTGAGACTATGGGAATTTTTGTCTTCCTTCTACTTTTCATGCCCTTCCTCCCTCCCCGCATATTTTACAGGTTTTTCACTAATGATATTCATTGGAATGTTTAGTCGCCATCATCACCTAGATTTTTACAAATTATGTTAGAATTTTATTTTCTATAATCTTTTAGTCTGCATTTATCTAATGCAGGGTTTCTCATTCTCAGCACAATTAACATTCTGGGCTGGATCATTCTTTGTTGTGGGGTGGCTGTCCTGCATATCGCAGCATGTTAAGCAGTACCTGAGGCCTCTATTTTTTATCCAGTGATGCCAATAGTAACCCCACACTCACCCCCCACTCAGATGTGACAACCAAAAATGTATCTAGAATCAGTGGTTCTCAACCTTCTGGCCCTTTAAATACAGTTCCTCATGTTGTGACCCAACCATAAAATTATTTTCGTTGCTACTTCATAACAGTAATGTTGCTACTGTTATGAATCATAATGTAAATATCTGATATGCAGGATGGTCTTAGGAGACCCCTGTGAAAGGGTCGTTCGACCGCCAAAGGAGTTGTGACCCACAGGTTGAGAACCGCTGACACCGCTGAGATCACTAATCAGATGCCTTTTTCATCTTGTATTTGAACTAATACAAGACAGTAATAGTTTCCTAATAATCAGTATTTTAGTACTTAATTATTTTAGTACTAAGTTATTCTGCATACAGAAAAAAATAGCAAAGAAAGGTAAGATTTTAAAGTGGTTGCTGTTTATAAATGGTATTTAAATTTTGATTATAAAAAAGAGTCTGCTTACTCAGTGATAATTCAGTTAGCAGTCTGAGCCCTAATGCTGTGTCAGGCATTGTGGTAGGACCTGGGGTTCAGAAATAAGTATATTGCTATCTCTAATTCTAGGAGAGATTTAGATTCAAAATATATTATTTCAATATAATATATAAGTGATAATATTGTTATAGAAAAGGTTTCCATTCCCAAGAAATAAGGTCCCCCCCTTTTTTATTCCTATGAACTTACATATTTCTCTCAGGACCTTTAATATTGGCAAATTAATTATGTGTATGTACCACTGGCAAGAATACTTCATCCTTCAATGAACAACCTGTAATATTGTGATTGAATTACCTTCAAATTAATCTCAAATCCTGAATAGCAGTAAGGGACAAACTTGGTCAAGTATTATTAGAACCATATCACATAATCATCTTCTTGGTTAAGTTCTTAGCATCAGTAGCTTCTTTTTAAGGTGTGAGAGCCTCTGCAGGTTGTAAAAATTGAGAGGAGACCTCTATTATTGGGAGAGTTATATTTAGTGTCCTGCATATTAGCAGAGGTATTTCTTTTTAGAATCACTTGAACTTAAGTTCATTAGTATATAAAGTCCATGGTAGCAGAGGTCTTGTCTGCGTTGCTCACTGATGTTTCCCACAAGCCTATAATAGTACCTGGCATTTAGAAGCTTTTCAAAAATACCTGTTCAGTAAGTTTTTACTCAAATGGAACAATCATTTGTCTAATCCTTCAGTAGAGTGCAATTATTCTAGGTGTCTTACAAATATACACAAGACCTGTGCATTATAAATAAGGTTGAATTTATCTTTTCAGCTAGTTAACTGCTAGACAACATAATTGCTAGATGCAGGCAGGCTCCCTTTTGTTCTTACTTGGAGAAGTCACTGCTTGTTTTTCAATTTTTATATCCAAAATAGTTTCAATGTGGTGTGCAAAAAAAAAATAAAAAAACACCAACAGTCTAAATCTGGATATAGCCCTGGCCAGTTTGGCTCAGTGGATAGAGCGTTGGCCTGGGGACTGAGGGGTCCCAGGTTTGATTCCAGCCAGGGGCACATGCCTGGGTTGCAGGCTCAATCCCCAGTGGGGGACGTGTGGGAGGAGGCCGATCGGTGATTCTCTCTCATCATTGATGTTTCTGTCTCTCTCTCCCTCTTCCTTCCTCCCTGAAATCAATAAAGAAATATATTTTAAAAAATCTGGATATAGTAAAATCCTTATTGCTACAGAGCAGGTATATGCCATACAAATTCTGATCTGTAGGAAGAACACTATTTCACATAATGTATGGATTCCCCTATATTTTATCTTCATGTGGACAGGAAGGGAAGAAAGAACAGGCATGGGTGCTATGGCCATCTTTAAGATGGTGATTTGGAATAATTAATTCCAGTTCAACTTTCCAGAACATGACACCTACAACTCTGTGGAGATGATTTCCTACACAAACTAATTTGTATCTGTTCCAAATGTTTAGATGAACCCAGATCCAGCATACAGATACACACCCACATCCAGCAAGCGTTTTTCAATATGCTGTCCAATAGCATACTCTTATATCCAAACTGATTGTTTAACTGTGACTAGGACTTCTAACCTATAAACATGAGGGATGGATTAAATTAAATTTAAGCATTACAATAGATTATAGTTTATTATGAGTATAGTTATGGTAGCATTATACCACTAGAGAGATCAATGTAAATGAGGTATTTCACTCACTTTGGGAGTCTACCGGATTACCCCTACATCTAAAGAAATAAAGGTATGAAATACAGTGTTTATGGCATCATTGCCTGGGGAAAGGCACTCATCATCAGCTCTGAGCCAAAATAGCTGTCACTGTCAAAACAGCCACTACAGGCAATGCCCAACCAAATTAGGCTTGGGAAAGACAATGACTTCTTAGACACCTACAATCAGAAATCCAGACATATTTACAATTACATGTTCATTTACTAGACAATATATTTGTCCCTTATCCCTTCTCTCACAATGTTTATTTTCTTTTTGGTCAGAGCCAAATTTTGTTAGTTTACTTAGGCAATTTGTTTAGGTAGCTCCACTACTTCCCTGCAACCCCTTCAGATACTCATATAGCTAAAATGAAGACAGAATAATATACCTCTGTCTGACTCCCAGCGTTCCACCTCTCCTCTGTGTCAGAAGCCTTTTGTATGAATTTCATGCATCGGGCCTCTAGTATATAATAATTTTCATTCTTAAAATCAATAATATTCTCATACAAGTTGATGTACTAAATAAAGTGTACTTATTTGAACTCAATAAGTATTAATTATGGCATGTTATTTTTAACGTCTATAATTCTGTAATAATAATTAAAATACTGTTATAATAGTTAAAGCAATAATATACTAATAATAGTTTTACAAATGAAAGTTTGCTACTATTTGAGGACAAGGAGCTCTCCAATTGTTTTTGTATAAGTTCTTAGCATCAGAAGTACTGGGAATGTATTGACTATCATTTCAGCAGATGAGTGGATAAAATAACAAACTGGCACATTTACACAATGGAATACCATGCAGCAATAAAAAAGAAGGGTCTCTTACCCTTTGATACAGCATGAAGGGACATGGAGAGTATTATGCTAAGAAAAATAAGCCAGTCAGAGAAAGACAAGTATCATTGGATCTCAGTCTTATGTGGAATCTAATTAACAAAATAAACTGATGTACAAAAATAGATCCAGAGCCCTGGCCGGTTTTGCTCAGTGGATAGAGTGTCAGCCTGCTGACTAAAGGGTCCCAGGTTTGATTCTGGTCAAGGGCATGTACCTTGGTTGCGGGCACTCCCCAATAGGGGGGTGTGCAGGAGGCAGCTGTTTGATGTTTCTCTCTCATTGATGTTTCTAACTCTCTATTCCTCTCAAACCTCAGAGGGAAGGCAGGGGAGGGTGGGTGGGTAGGAAGAGATCAACCAATGAAATTGTATGTATATATGCATAACCCATGGACACAGACAATAATGTGGTGAAGGCCTGGGGTGGGGGACGGGGACAGGCTAGAAGAGGTCAATGGAGGAAAAGGGGACATATGTAATACTTTCAACAATAAAGATTTTTTAAACTATAAAAAAAATAAAATTCTAGCTGTGAAGTTTAAAAAAGTTTCAAAAACAAATTGTTAGAGAAGTAAGGACATGGATTATCTTTAAAGTAGTAATTTAATAATGTGTTTTATAGCAATAAAACATCAAATATTATTTATATTACCTAAATTTCTATAGATGTTTTTTCCTCCACTTATCTTTATCTCATATACTTTAGAGTATTTTTCCTCTTTGCATTTATTGTGATGAAGTTGTCAGGTTTCTGTTGGAAATAGTTATTTATAATTAACAAAACCTACAGTGAAGATGGATGCAGGCTGAAATTATGTAGTTCTAGGAAGTAAAATGCTACTTCCATTTCAATGGTCATGAACGCTATGTCTATGTATTTATAATAAATCTGTCACCAATAGAACTTAAGCCACATTTCACAGAAAGGGGCTCCAGAGACCATGATTCTCTATGAAATGAACCAAACCAAAATGACATGTCCAGTGGAATTGAATTTATGTGCCTTATCTCACCAACATGCTTGCCCTGGAGACCTTGTTCTAGGAGAGAGACAGAAATTCAGTATTCATTGAGCCATTCACTCTTTGGTACATTTACTGAAATGACAACTAAGAGAGAAATTAATGACAATGATTTTTTTTATGCAAGTCTTAGGGAATTCTAAGCTGGGAATTTCTACAGTTGAATAACTGTAATTAACTACAAAATAGCAATTGAAAAACAAGGCACATGCCTCAGAAGGACCTTGTGCAGCTTCTCTTGTGATCTGTTTTGTGATCTATTTTAGTATGAACTGAAGCAGGTCTTTCAAAAGAAGAGAGTTGTATGATTGAGCATATTTTTATTCAAATTTCTTTAAAAATATGACATACAATTTATTTCCAGAATCCTAATTTAAATTTTGTATATCTTTATTGTTGAGAGTATTACAGATATCTCCCACTCCCCCCACCTTGCTCTTGTCCACCCAGATTCTGCCACGCCCCAGGCCTTCATCACCCTATTGTCTGTGTCCAGGGGTAATGAATATAAGCATATAAATTCTTTGGTTAATCTCTTTCCATCCTCCTCCCCCTTCCCTCTGAGATTCATCAGTCCATTCCATGTTTCCATGCCTCTGATTCTATTTTATTCATCACTTTATTTTGTTAATTAGATTCCTTGTCCATTTATTTTGAATTTTAGATGCAAATGTTGATAGATATGTATTTATTGCCATTTTATTGTTCATATCTTTAAAAACAGTTTTAAAAAGGAAAGGAGGAGAAAGAGGGGAAAAAACAATGTATGTTACATAATAAATTGCACTTCAAAATTTCCACGATTCTTCCAGTGTAATATAAACAACAAATGAAATGGAGAAAATACTGTACATTCCTCCATGTGTTGCATTGCTAGGGCAGTGTTATATAGTCTGAATGGCTTAACACAAGAAATTTTGTGTACCAATATCTTATATTAAGTCTTTAATTATTAATAGTGCGATTCATGTGGCTTGTGTTGGCAATATCTGTGCCCAAATGTCAAGAAACTCATCAGTTTTGAATTTAGTAGAGCAAAATATACACTAATTTGAAAAATTGCAGCTTTTAGTGATGACAAGTTATGTGCTTGTTAAGTTTGGTTTTTGTCCTCAACCCTCTATTTTAGCTGTTTCTAAAAATTAAAGTGAGCTGTGACTAATTAGCTTTTTTATTTTTTTAAAGAATTGTATGTATTTATTAATTTTTTGCTAATTGCTTTTGATCCTCAGGGAACACTTGAAGAATTCGAAGCTACTTATATTTCTACAATAAAATAGTAAGCAGCTTAAAGTTTAAGGTAATCTACATCATATTAGAAAACAGTGTTTTCACAATGGCAGCCTATACAAATAAGTTGTTATAATTCAACTCATTTGAATTCGCTTTTGCAAGCATAGCAACCTTTATTGTGATATTATCCTCACTGCAGAATTGCTAGGTGCCAAATATTCACACAACTTGCTATGCATATCTTTTTACCGCAGATAATCATTTTATTTTACTCTCTCTTGCAATTTTCAGAGTAAAATATATTTGCTTTGGAGAAAGCTGCTGTTTTTCTGTACATTGTTGAGCTCCATATAAAGTATTATTGTATCATTGATTAGTTATTCAGGTAGTGAAATTTTCTCCAAATGGGTGAACAATTGGGGGGAAAGTGTGTTTCAGACCTGTGCTCATAAAAAGGCAAGGAAAGTACTTTGTTTAGATCATGTGTGCTAAGTATAGGCACACTCATTTTATTGTGCTTCGCTTTACTGTGCCCCATAGATGTTGCATTTTTTACAAATTGAAAACAAGACCCTCTGCCAGCAAAAAATTACAGTTCATTTTATTTTGATAGTTGCTTTATTGTGGTGATCTAGAACCGAACCCACAATATCTCTGAGGTATATCTCTATACAAGCTAACATTTTTATAGAGATGTCACACCTTCATTTACAGCCCTTCCACAGAAAAAGTAATCTATTTGATCATGTCGATCAATCAGTGTTTTGATTTATCCATAAGCTTTGTTCTTGCTTAACATTACTTCTGGGGTCTGGGTGAAAATAAACAGATGTATTTTGATTATTGAAATCATGCTATATATTTTAGATTGATTTCCTAATAGAATCAGAGGAATGGAAATGGAACAGACTGATGATTCTCAGAGGGAAGGGGACGGGGGAGAAGGAATTAACCAACGGTTTTATATGCATGTATGCATTATGTATGGACACAGACAATATGGTAGCAAAGGCCTGGGGTGGGGTGGAAACTAGGTGGAGGGTCATAACGGGCGGGGGCGGGGGGGAAAGAGGGACATCTGTAATTCTTTCAACGATAAAGATTTTAAAAAGAAAAAAATGTGATAAGGATATAAAAATCAATATTAAAAAGGGGCAAATATTATGTGGCTTTTACTGTTTGAGCTCACTAGTTGCTGTGTTATATAGAATCTAAGTATTGAATAAAAATTTCCTATCTCTTTTGGTTGTAAAGATAGATTTTGTAATTGAAATGAACACACTACGCCTCATTGGCTTCTAGTGAGACTGAAACTGACAGAGGTGTGAACTGTCTATTTATTATAATGTATTGCCAATGTTATCATTTATTTATGAGCATTTTGTTTTACTTACTGAAATATCCTTTAGAAGCTGATTTTTGTTTGTGTTTTTTTTAAAAATATATTTCTATTGATTTCAGAGAGGGAGGGACAGGGAAAGAGAGAGAGAAACATCAATGATGAGAGAGAATCATTGATCTACTGCCTCCCACACACACCCCACCCACTGGGGATCGAGCCCACAACCCAAGCATGTGCCCTTGACCGGAATCAAACCTGGGACCCTTCAGTTTGCAAGCCAATGCTCCATCCACTGAGCCAAACCGGCCATGGCATTTAAAAAAAAATCTTTATTGTTGAAAGTATTACATAGGTCCTCCTTTTTCTAATCCAAACTAAATTACCTCATGGACTATATTCTCACACAGCGAGATCTGTATTTATGACCTTTTAACATGTGCAATATGCATCCATCTATCCATGTCACATGTATATTTTATATATATATCATCAGAAATGTATGTTTGTTTCAAAAGAGTCTGATTTTGAATAAAAGAAACATTATAAATTAATCATTAGCATACATTTCGAGAAATCACAACTTATGCAATAGCACATATTGGGCTCTCAAGTGTGTTTTATAAAGATGTTTGCAAATTATAGAACTTTTTTCAGCTCTTAACTACCACTTGGTAATGTGGTAGATGAGTTAAAGAAATGTATTAGTAGACTTTTAGGGATTGGAAAGAAGATATCATAAGAAACATAAAAAGAAAGATTAGAAAATTTTGTTTGATGATCTTTGAAAATCAGTCCCCAAATACTTGTTTCAAAAGTTCCATTTATCACTCAGCACCTGCACTTTCAGATTTGCTAGTATATTGTTTGACAAATTACATACATGTTGATAAATACAACTTCTGACTCATACATCCACATCTTTACACAGTAATATGATGTATAAAACGTTATTGTTAGGTGCCTTAACTAATGACATTATGTAGGCTCATTTTCCAGATAAATCTGTGAGGTTAAGGGCTTCAGAGGAGGGCACACAGGCAAGTTCTGGTGCCTGGACCTTAAATATTTCAATGCTACTGGAATACTATTTATGCTTCTAAAGGGCCTCAAGGTGGATATATGCAGGTGATTTTCATAGGGCATAACTGTATTCTAAGCAAATTAAAGTACAGTGACCTTTATTTCCATACTAATGAACAAGTTCCACTATCCCTATGGTATGCCAATGTGTGAAAATGAACTGAAAATCCCCAAAATGAAGAGTAGAAGCAGCCTGACTAACTTCACTGGTGAGTCGCTGAGAAGTACATCTATGCCTAGCATGTTAATTTGTTTGCAACTTTCGTAATGAGTCTCCTACCTCCCATCTGAATTTCACAAGTCAGGCAGTAAGGCAGGGTGGGGTTGATTCTCCCCATCTGACATGAGAGCAGTTGAGCTATATATAATTTGTAGACTTTTTCTCAAAGTCAATGAAAGAAATAAAAGTAGGACTAGAATGCAAATCTCTAGGTCCCCAGCCTCAGGCACATTGAAGTTCCTAAACAGCTGATGTAGCGACCTTGCCATTCTGCTATTAGGACTAACTGAATCAAAGTCTGTTCCATTTTCATGCCTCTGACTCTATTTTATTCACCAGTTTATTCTGTTTATTCATTTATTTTGATTTTTATATTTGATTGTTGATAGATATGTATTTATTGTCATTTTATTGTTCATATTTTTTATCTTTATATTTTTCTTCTTCGTCGTCCTCTTCTTAAAAAATGTCCTTCAACATTTCATATAATACTGATTTGGTAGAGATGAACTTTATCTTTTTCTTGTCTATGAAGCTTTTTATCAGACCTTCAATTCTAAATGATAGCTTTGCTGGTTAGAGTAATCTTGGTTGTAGGTCCTTGCTACATCACTTTGTAGGTTTCTTGCCACTCCCTTCTAGCCCCTGCATAGTTTCTGTTGAGAAATCAGCTGACAATTGTATGGGCACTCCCTTGAAGGTAACTAACTGCTTTTCTCTTGCTGCTTTTAAGATTCCCTCTTTGTCTTTAACCTTTGGCATTTTAATTATGATGTGTCTTGGTGTGGGCCTCCTTGGGTTCCTCATGTTTGGGACTCTCTGTGCTTCTTGGACTTGTAAGTCTATTTCTTTCACCAAGTAAGGACAGTTTTCTGTCATTATTTCTTCAAATAGGTTTCAATACCTTGCTCTCTCTCTTATCCTTCTGGCACCCCCATAATGCAAATGTTGGTATGCTTGAAGTTGTCCCAGAGGCTCCTTACACTATCTTCATAGTTTTGGGTTCTTTTTTTCTGAGTGGGTGTTTTTTGCTTCCTCATATTTCAAATCATTTATTTGATTCTCAGAATCCTCTACTGTTGAATCCCTGTAAATTATTCTTTATTACAGTTAGTGTATGCTCAATTTCTGATTTGTCCTTTTCCATGTTTTTGACATTCTCACTATGATCCTTGAAAGTCTAACTAAGTCCCTTGAAGCTCTCATGAAGATCCTTGAGTAACCTTATAACCATGATTTTGAATTCTGTATCCAGTAGTTTGCTTTCTTCCATTTTTTTCATTTGTGACATGTTTCTTTGTCTCTGCATTTTGGCTGCATCCCTATGTTTGTTTCTATGTGTTGGGGAGAGCTGCTATGTTTTCTGGAGTTGATAGAGTGGCCTTGTGTAGTAGGTGTCCTATAGGGCCCAGTGGCTCAGCCTCCCCAGTCACCTGAGTGGGACACTCTAGGATGCTCATTTGTGGGCTGTATGCACAGTTTTGTTGTAGGTTAGACTTGATTGCTGTTGGTGTCCATGGGAGGAATTGACCTCCAAGCCAATTGGCTGTGACGACTAGCTGTGACTACAGTGGGAGAGCTGTTGTGCAGGAGATACCCCTATGAAGCAGGAGTTGCTTCAGTGGAGCTTTGGTGCTCATTGAGTATGCCCCTTGAGCATGTTGCTTATGCATGTGTAGAGTTGTAATCTGGTATGGTCTGACACTGACCACTGGGTACACTGGCTCTTGGGTCTACATGGAGGTACAAAGTCAGCCACTGCCTGGGGCTACCTGGCAGGAGCTACAGAGGCATCTGTAGATTGCTCCTATTTGTATGGGGTTTGGAAGTTCCCAGGTGAGGCCCAGCTGTGAAGCAAGGCAGGCTGGAGTTAGTGTGGGGTCTTGAGCCAATGGCTGTTTGTTTGAGAGATTCAGGAAAGTCTGAAGCCTGAGCCAGACAGACCTTTAATATGGAAAAGCTGTTGCAAACAGCTTGGGTGGGGCTTCAAATTGGATGGGGTGGGTCTCAGGGAATCACTAGGGCAGAGCAAACAGTGTGCTGTAGGTTGATGGGGACTCAGATATAGTTGTCAGCCATCCCTGGGTCAGGGGAGGTGCCAATACAGGAACAATGACCCCTGTGAGCACTTCTGCCTGGTAGAAAGCTAATCCTGAGCTCCTTCCCCAATGCCAGACAATCCAGTTCCTCCCTGTATGTGTCTGGGTCCCCCAGAGCTGCCTGGTGCTGGAAGTCCAAGTAAGTTTGTGTCCAGCCCTTTAAGAAGGACACCTGGGTCTCCAGCAGCCTCTGTGTCACTCAGCCATAATCCCTGCTGGTTTTTACAGCCCAAATTTACAGAGACTTCTCTTCCCAGCTCTGGGACACTGGGTGGAGGGTCTGGTGTGGGGCTAGGACCCCTTGCTTCTCACGGTGGCCTCGACAGGGATGATCTCCCTCTGGATTAAAAAAAAATGGCCCAGGTGGGTACCTCCACTCCTCCTATCAGTCTCAATATGCTTTCTTTTTTACTTTGCTAGTTGTAGGACTTCCATTCAGCTGGCTTTCAGGCAGTTCTGACTGATGGTTGTTCTTTATTTTAGTTGTAATTTTAATGTGGTTGTGGAAGACGGCAAGTACCGAGTTGATCTACACTGCCATCTTGGTTCCTCCTTATTACAACATTTTAAGAAAAAGGTTTCTTTCTTTTCACAAGGCTAAGTATTATAATACAAACAACAAGAAACAAACAAAACAAAACAAAAATGAGAGAAGCATATGCTAAATGGCCAAATACATACCTGTGAAGCCACAACTAGCACAGCTAGAGTTAAGGATCTGAAGAAGGGGCCAACGCACAAATGAAAACACTAGACAAGAAATATGAATTTAGAAGTAATGGGGAGCCAGGTGGAAACTTCCCTCTAGAGGAGAAGCTAGCCGAAGACCTCGACCTGTTAGCTTTTATTCAATTTTAGATACACATCTTTGCCCTCAGTTAATCACGGCAAACTGGTAGCAGACAGACTGTCTCAAAGGTCAGTAAAAAGATCAGTAAAGATTTACTTTGGAACTATTAGGTCAGGAAATTGCTTCGAGCCATCAGTATCTCAACAAAACAATTGGTGCATGCTATTAGCCCTGTTAATCGTCCAAGGTCCATCGGCCTTCTGAGTTCCTTGTTGCACTTTCATGATAATGTTGATAACGGATGGCTTCCCGCACATACCCTTACTAAACAATCCATTTTTATATTTTATTCACTACTATCCTAAAGGGAGTTGAGAAAGCCACACCCTGAACTCATTCATAGGCAATTTAACAATCCACTTAAAGAAAATCAGGGTCAGAGTATTCTACCTGAAATAGTAAAGAAGTATAAATTGTTCAGGACCTGTTATAAAATAACCTGGAGGTCGTGGAAATATAGTTGCTCTAAAACCTTTTCATGTCATTTGTGATTCAAGAGATGTATTTTTTCCTGGCCTTTCAATAGAATATCAGTGCACTTTTGTCTTTTCTGCATGAACTGTCAAGCAGTTTCACAGATCAGGACAGCTATCTCCTGTTAGGAGTATTAAATGTCACTGTCAGTTTATCCTGTGAAAAATGAAGTATATGTTGGTGGGACTGTCATGCCATATGTATAAACAGTTTAGCTTTCACTTTGTTTAGAGAGGGGCTGACATTTGATTTTTTTTAAATTCAGCCTTGTTCTTCCAGTGAATATTATAGGCCAGCACCACTGTAATCCATTCTTTCTTGCTGACAATACAGAATTTACATAAGTCACTCAAGGAAATGCATTGATCTACAGCTATGTCCTCTTCCTGGAATAAAACTCCAAGGATGAACAGCTGTACAAACATTTTTCTCTAACTTGAGTTATCAATAAATGTATCAGACTTGGGAATGGTTCACCTGTGCTGTCAGTAAAAGAAAAGTGAACATAATCATTTGCCTTTCTCAGTTCTGATTTTTACATATGTATATATATATATTTTTTTTTTTTACAGGGTAGCATTCCATAGTTGATGAATCTTCCAGATACAAAAGTACCATTGCATTGGTGTTGCATCCATGATATCTAAGTAATTTAACTTGCTCACATGTACAAGTGGTGTAAAGATGTTAAGTAACTTGCCTGTGATCATAAAGTTATTAAATAGAATGGCTGATATTTAAACTTTGATTTGTCATACTCTATCCCAGTCCTTTTCTCATTACATCACACTGCATTTTAATAGTGAGGTTTCTTTAATATTTGTATGAAATCTTTATATATTGACGCAACCTTTTTTTCTGGTTGCCATTCTCTTCTAATTAACTAATGTGAATTGGCTAGTGTAACAAGTCTTCGGTGAGCTGCATCCCATCTCATGCTCATCTCTCCATGTGTCACTTAATTCCAGTGCTTTAATAATTTTAAATAAAAGTTAAAGGTCACTTAATGATTCACTTAGCTTCATGCATTTGCTTACACACTATTTTGTAATGTTCACTTTAAAACATCCTTCAACTCACAGTTCAAGAGTTGATTCCTGTGCATTCTCTCCTTTGTGACCTCACAATACCCTTTCACAGCAGCTAAAATAAGCTGAGTCTTTCATCAGCTATGTCCAGTCTCCTATTAAGCCCGTCAAAACCATTCAAAACCAAAGCACAAAACCATTTCTCCTTTAGTGTTTTGATCTCTAGCATTTCTTTTTACTTCTTTCGATTTATTTGTTTACATTGCCCATCTGTTTGTGCATACTGTCTACTTTATTTATTAGACTTCTCAGCATATTAATCATAGTTGTTTTAAATTACTGGTCTGATAATTTCAAAATCCCTGTCATAAGTGAGTCTGCTTCTGATGCTTTCTCTGGTACTTCAAACTGTGTTGTTGTTTTTTTGCCTTTTAGCATGCCTGGTAATTTGTGTTTTTTTTTATTTAATTTATTGTGGTGATGTGGTTAATAAAATTAGCTAAATAACATATATGCATAACTCATAGACCCAGACAGAAGTGTGGTGTTGGCCAGAGGAAAAGGAGGTCAAGAGTGGGGTGGGGGAGTTGGGCAAAGGTAGGGAGAATGGAGACATCTGTACTAGTGTTAACAATAAAAATAATGTTAAAATTGTGTTTAAAATTATGTAGGTTTCAAGTGCACAATTCTATAATACATCATCTGTATATTGTATTGTGTTCACCATTCCAAGTCAAGTCTCCTTCCCTCATAATTCATTACCTCTACACCCTCCTCTACCTCCCTCGACCCACTTTTGCTCTGGTAATCAGTATACTGTTGTCTTTGTACATGAGGTCTTATTTGTTGTTGTTTTCTTTTTTTGCTGTAATTTTTTTCTTGATTGTAATACATGATAATTAGTAACCACTACTGAGGCAAGAATTTTTTGAGAATGTTACAAATGCGCCAGGAATAATGAATGCTTACAGTATGGCTGCTTAGGGCAGGCATTGTCTTCACTTTTCTGAGGATGTTAGGAACTATTTCTTTTCATCCTTTATAGTGATGCTTTCAATACATGACCAGTACTCTGCTGAATACCTTGGGGTGAGCCACTTCAGATTTCCATAGTCCTCCTTTCCCACTCTCTTGGTCTCTATCTCTAGTATTGCGTCCTGCTAATTTATCAGCTTTAACCTCCTCAACTAATAGAGCTGGCCAGGCTCTGCCTCAGTTTCTTGTGCAGGAATCTGCACAATCAGATCTTACTTCATTTGTGTCTTGTCGCTTAGTGATTGTTATCCTTTCTGTCTGATATCCAATATTAAAAAAAACAGATTGTTTCACATGTTCTGTATGTTTCCTTTTGTTTTTGTTATTTTTGTTTAAGGCAGAATGGTAAATCAGGTCCCTGTTTCTCCATCTTGGAAGTGGAGGTTCCTTATTATATTTATATACTTATTTGCCTTATGTATTTTCTTTCTGCTAGTTTTTATGTTCCATAAAGGCAAAGAAAATGTCTTTATCAGCTTTAAATCCCCAATACCTACTGCATTGACTAATTTAGATTCTAATAATTAATCAGTAACTATGCATTGATCGAAATGACTTTCTTAAATAGTATAATTTTGTAGGATACATAAACTTATGATTCATTGTCCAAGATATAGGATAGGTTAGATTGGTTTTAATAGCTATAAATAAAAAAAATTATATGAGACTCTTCAAACATTAAGAAGTCTATGAGGCAAAGTATCTCCTCACTCTTCCTATATTTAGACCTGGTAGTTCCTTAAAAAATGCAAATAAAAAACCATAGAAAAAAATTCTAGTAGTTGAGTCTTAGTTGAGGCCTTAGTGCTTTTTAAATAAGATTTAGAATGTTGTTTGGTTAATTATATGATAATTTTGTAAAATGAATGAAAATGTAGTGATCAAGATTAAACAACTCTCACAGACCATCTAGGAATTAACTGTTGGAGGAAAATTAATTCTTCAGTTGCAGAACAACACTAACAAATAATAGTCTGTATAAGGCATAGCAGACGGCAATCAGATAGGTGATCGTGGTTGTGCAAGTTTCTTGTTCAGAGATGTGCGCTCTTTGACTTTGGGTCTCCTAGTAGGGATGCCCGCATGTCAGATAGTCTGTGAAGATGTCAATGAATCTCATGGTATATGGTAAGAACAAGTTATGTTAATGGAGAAGCTAAAGCAATTCCTGGTCTTTGAGGACAGGTCCAGGAATAAAAACATACTTCCTACCTATTTATATTTACCTTTTACTCTTAACCTTCTAAAACTTTACACTGCAGATATTCTAAACAATTAATAATCCCAAGAATGCACTTATACTCTTTTCTACCTTCCATGGCTTTATTTTACCCTTCCATAGAATATTTTCACTCATTCTCAAATTCTTTAATTAGTTAATTTTCAGCTCTAATTTTAAATCATCTAATCTAATAAAAGACAAACATGCAAATTGACCATACCTTCCCTATGCCTTAAGCCATGCCCACCAGCCAATCAGAGCGACTATATGCAAATTAACCCAACCAAGACCGGCAGCCACAGAGCTGGAGCGAGCAGGAGGCTTGGTTGCTCCAGTGATGGAGGAAGCCAAGCTTCCCGCCTGCTGTGGCCGGCTCTGAGATCCACTCAAGGCAACAAAGTTTCAATTATAGAAGATAAATAAACACCAGATACCTGCTTTCAGCCGGCCGTGGCCACAGAGCTAGAGCGAGCTAAAGGGTTGGGTTGTACCTGGCGATGAAGGAAGCCAAGCTTCCCGCCCGCTCTGGCCAGCTCTGAGCTCCACTCATGGCTACAAAGTTTCAATTATAGAAGGTAAATAAATCTCAGAATAATAAAAAAAAGAAAAAAAAAAAGGAGAAGCTGGTAGCTTCCGTCGCTGGGGGGCTTGGCCAGCCTGAAAACGGCCCTCAGCCCCTTACCCAGACTGGCCAGGCAACCCAGTGGAGACCCCCCACCCTAAAGGGGGTGTGGCCAGCCTGAAAACAGCCATCAGCCCCTCATCCAGGC
>NW_005371125.1:859455-859868 GCF_000412655.1 Myotis brandtii | reverse complement strand
CCCACCCGTGCACCAGGCCTCTATCCTATATAGTAAAATATAGTAAAAGGGTAATATGCAAACTGACCCTAACAGCAGAAAGACTGGGAATGACTGGTCACTATGACACACACTGACCACCAGGGGGCAGACGCTCAATGCAGGAGCTGCCCCCTGGTGGTCAGTGCGCTCCCACAGAGGGAGCTCTGCTCAGCCACAAGCCTGGCTGACGGCTGCCAGTACAGTGGTGGTGGTGAGAGCCTCTCCCGCCTCCTCAGCGGCTCTAAGGATGTCCGACTGCAGCTTAGGCCTGCTCCCTGCTGGCAAGTGGACATCCCCCGAGGGCTCTCAGGTTGCCAGAGGGATGTCTGATTGCCAGCTTAGCCCAATCCCCTGGGAAGAGGACCTAAGCCAGCAGGTGGTCATCCCCCGAG
>NW_005371125.1:856329-859401 GCF_000412655.1 Myotis brandtii | reverse complement strand
CGAGTGCACACATTTTTGTGCACTGGGCCTCTAGTCTTCTATAAAAAGACATTTATGGCTGAGCTAGTTGGGAGCCTTACTTTTGAATTTCATAACACTCTGAGCTACTGTTAAAAGAAAATAAGAGCTTGGCAGTATTTAAAGTGGTAGAACCACACTTCATTAGAAAATACTGCAATGGGAGAAGAGAGAATTTCACTATGGAACTAGGCTCAACTCTGACTACATCAAGGACAAGTGGGGATTTATAACAAAGAAGCAGGTTGGGAGAGGGTATCTGTGAATGGAAAATTACTAAAAGGAGGCATCAAGTGTAGGGAAAATTCTTGCTAAACTTACCTAACAAAATTTTTGCTGAAGAAAGGTCTGGTTTATCAGAATAGAGGTTCAAGAATTCTTGCTAAAACTCAGCTATGCTAGCCTGAGGACAAAGCCCAAGTATTATAATCCAGGTGGACAAAAGGGCTTATTGGATCCCGACCAAAGTAGGTCAAGGGCAGTCATTTTTACTATTACAATTTTTATCACACTGAACTGAAATGCCTTTTAAAACAATCTTTGCATATCCCCCACTAGACTGAAAGATTTAAGAAGGTAAAGATCATTTTGCCTTTGATGTTATATTCCTCACAAATAGCACAATGCCTGGCACATAATAAGCAATCAATAAATGTTTATTGAATTGAAATTAGCTTTTAAAGTACAGAGCATAAAACAAATGTACATTTGCAACAATAAACTGTTGCAAATGTAAACTACAATTTAAAAAAAAATTAGCATTAGTTTCAGACATTCATCAGGATTTAGACCATGGGATTCTACAATTAAATGCTACATCCTTTAAATAAGAAAGTTTTTTAAAAAAAATATCTTTGTGGCCCTGACTGGTTTGGCTCAATGGATAGAGCATCGGCCTGGGAACTAAAGGGTCCCAGCTTCGATTCTGGTCAAGGGCATGTACCTTGGTTGCGGGCATATCCCCAGTGGGGGGTGTGCAGGAGGCAGCTGATCGATGTTTCTCTCTCATCGATGTTTCTAACTCTCTATCCTTCTCCCTTCCTCTCTGTAAAAAAATCAATAAAATATATTTAAAAAAATATCTTTGTGTTGAAAGTATTACAGATGTCCTCACTTTGTCCCCCCTTGATCCTCTCCACTCTACTCCCTCCCCCTAGTAGTTGAGTCCGCAGGCCTTCACTGCACTATTGTCTGTATGTGGTTATGTATACATGCATATAAGTTCTTAGAAAGTTTTGATTGAAATATATATATATATATCAATTATAAAAATGAGAACTATGTATTATAATTGGCTATTTGATCTATCATTAAAACTTTTGGTATTCCTTTCTTTCAAATTGTTAATTGCCATAATAGAGAATGATCTTGTTTATATTAGAAATGAGGCTACGTCAGGATTGGATAAATGTCTCAAGTTATTTGCCAAATATATCAATATTCCAAGTTATCCAAATTTTACCTGATATGATCTTATAAATATTGCTATGCCCTTAGATGGTTCATACAAAGATTGATAACTTAAGAATAATATCCACACAACGAAAAAAATCTGATTATATTTTTATTGGAAAAAAAACAAGCATCAAGTGGATAATATATATTTTTATTTTTTAATTCATTGTTGTATCAGTGTGTAAAGATACATTTCTTTTTTGTTTAAATTGCAAAATTTAGCAAGCATTTGAAGAGGGTACAATGGAACTTCCAAATTAGACCATTAATTCAGATGTTTACAATTTAAATGTATCCTGAGAACTTTTCATTTCTCTCTTTTAAAGTGAATTTATTTATGTAAGCTCTTTAAAAAAGATAGTTTAGCTTGTCTTAAATTGAGTAAAATTAACCCACCTACAAAAGTATAGCCCTAGCCAATATTGCTTAGTAGATAGAGCGCTGGCCTGCAGACAGAGGGTCCCAAGTTTGATTCCGATCAAGGGCACATGTCTGGGTTGTGGGCTCAATCCCCAATAAGGGGCGTGCAGGAGGCAGCTGATCAATGATTCTCTCTCAACATTATGTTTCTATCTCTCTCTTCCTTTCCCTTCCTCTCTGAAATCAATAAAACTGTATTAAATAAATAAATAAAGTAACAAAAGTATAATGATAAATTGCAAAGTTTATATAGTAAAGATATTTACTATCGGGACAGCAGAGCATCACATATGGTATGCCCAATTACCCACTTTTTAGAGACACCTGTGGTTCATTAACAGAATTTGATGGATTATCACTAAATATACAGCCTTTTGAGAGTTTAAAACAAATCCGTTACATTACTGCAGTGGAGTTTTCCCCCATCAAACATTCTACTGCCCAGTTTATTACAAATAAAAACCATGGCCCAGCCAGCATGGTTCAGTGGTTGAGCTATGAACCAGGAGGTCAGGGTTCAATTCCCAGTCAGGGCACAGCCCAGGTTGTGGGCTTGATCCCCAGTGAGGGGTGTGCAGGAGGCAGCCGAAGAATAATTCTCTCTTATCATTGATGTTTCTATTTCTCTCCCTCTCCCTTCCTCTCTGAAATTGACAAAAATATATTTTAAAAATAAGTACCATACACATGAAAATTAAACTTCAAGCCTGTTTATTATAATAGCTATGTACTTAGCCTTATAATGTACTATTAAGTCATTCAAACAATATAGTGATTATGAAACTGTTGCAAACCTGTGTATTGTATACTAATTGTATACTAATATAATATATTTCACTTTAATTATAAAATGTTTAAAAATAAAGAACTCAAATACATAAAATGAAACCTTAATATATGGAATAAAAAATATGAACATGAAGCAGTGATTGTAAAATAATCGGTGGAAGATAAATTTCTTAACTTCTTGAACAGCAGCCTTTTTATAATCCTGCACAGTTATTTAACATTTATTACACATTAGCATGATATTAGATGTTATAACAAAATTAGAAATATCTGGAATATATTTTGAGATAACTTGGGGAGCTGAAAAATAACATTTTAGGGTAATTTTTTTAAAAAATCTTTAATTTCTTTATTGGTTAAGGTATTACAAATGTGTCCTCATCTCCCCAT
>NW_005371125.1:852604-853432 GCF_000412655.1 Myotis brandtii | reverse complement strand
TTTTTTTTTTTGGTCTCTATGTCATTTATCTCCGCTCTGATCTTTATTATTTCTTTCCTTCTCCTCACTCTGGGCTTTTCTTGTTGCTCTCTTTCTAATTCTTTGAGTTGTAGAGTTAGATGATTCACTATCATTTTTTCTTGTTTTTGAGGTAGGCCTGTAGAGCTATAAACTTCCCTCTCAGGACTGCTTTCATTGTCCCCCATAGATTTTGGATTGTTGTGATGTATTTTCATTAGTTTCCAGGATGTTTTTAATTTCTTCTTTGATCTCATTGGTAACCCAATCATTATTTAGTAGCATGCTATTCAGCTTCCAAGTGTTTGAGTTTTTTGGATTGTTTTTATTGTAGTTTATTTCTAATATTATGCCATTGTGGTCTGAGAAGATGCTTGGTATGATTTCAATCTTCTTGAATTTGGGGAGACTTTGCTTGTGATCCAATATGTGGTCTATTTTTGAAAATGTCTCATGTGCACTTGAGAAGAACATATATTCCGTGGCTTTGGGGTCAAATGTTCTGAAGGTGTCAATTAAGTCCGTCTGATCTAGTCAGTCATTTAGGATTGCTATTTCTTTGCTGATTTTTTGACTAGAGGATTTATCTAGTGATGTCAGTGTTGTGTTTAAGTCCCCTACTGTGATTGTATTGTTGTCTATCTCTCCCTTGATATCTTCCAGGAGTATTTTTAAGTATTTGGGTGCTCCTGCATTGGTTGCATATATGTTTATAAGGGTTATATAGTCTTGTTGTATCGATCCCTTTAGTATTATGAAGTGGCCTTCCTTATCTCTTGTTATGGCCTTCACTTTGAGGTCTATTTTGTC
>NW_005371125.1:814457-851461 GCF_000412655.1 Myotis brandtii | reverse complement strand
GGTGAATGAATTGTACAACCATTACTCTGAATTCTTTTTCTGTCATGTTGCATGCTTCAATTTCACTAATTTCCTTTCTTGGCTACTCCTCATTTTCTTTCCTCTGGGAATTGTGTAGTCTCCTCATTCTGACTATCACCAGAAGGTTCAAATGTCGAGTTGTGTGGGCCTGGGCCGTGTGCAGTGGGAGCTTCGCACCACCCTAGTGTCACTGAAGAGCTCCGACACTAAGATGTGTGGTTGTCATGGGTTGGTGGGAACCAGGCTCGCTCAGAGTCAGCATTACCAGCGCTCAGTGTGGCCTCATGTGCGTACTTAGAATCAGGGACCTCGCCTGCACCATGCTGAAACAGAGACCCCTCCGGAATGTGTTGAAAATCAGAGCCCCCTAGCGTGTGCCAGGAGTCAGAGTTCCCCAAGAATCCAGTATCAGAGTCTCTGTTGCTTCGCACGGCCTCACATTGAGAATCAGGGTCCCTGTGTGCGCATGCATCAAGAATTGGAGTCACTGGCTCTTAGTGTGAATGCACTGGGAATCAGGGATCCAAGGCACAGGTGATAAGAAACAGAGTCAAGTCACTGGTGCTTAGTGCTGCCTCCTGCCTGGAGTATCGGGGTCCCGGAGCCTGTGCTTCGGGGAACAAGTTCCCAGTGTTCGCGTGTTCCCAGGCTAAGATTCCTGTAGCCCGTGCTGTGGGGAACAAGTTCCCAGTGTTCCTGCATTCCCAGGCTAAGATTCCTATAGCAGCACTGAGGCCAGACCCAGGGGTGGGTCTATCAGTTACTATGGTGCTGCCCACAAGCCTGCAGGGAGGGGGATGGGCTCTGTTACTCACAGAGATCTGCCACCAGAATGTCTGGATTCTTGGTGTCTGTGGGTCTGTAGCTGTGGTCGCAGGTCTCTGTCCCCTGTGGCTGCAGGGTCCTGGTTTGCGTCTGTGACTAGACTGGATGGTGCTGAGGCCAGGATCCTAGTCTCAAGCAGCAGTGTTTCTCAAAATGGCATGGTCTCTGTGCCTGCGCTGGCCGCCAAGGAGTGTCCGCGCTGAGAGCGGGGCTCCGCCATCTAAGACTGCCCGGTTTGACAGCCCCTTAGAAGACCTGTAGAATCTAACTGTCCCTAGCTCATACACACACACACCACACACTTCCACACACTCCTCTATCACTCCCTCGTGCTCTCACACTCTCTCCCTCCCTACTTTCCTGCCGGTTGCCATCTTCCTCTCCTTTGGGTAATTTTTTATACTCTGCCTAAAAAGAAGTCCACAAACACTTTTTGTATCATTTTACTGCCCTGAAGATTTTTTCCTAAATCTAGTATAATATCTCTTAAGTTTTATTCTACTTCATTTTATATATTATCTATTTTTATTGAATCAGAATCACTTTAATACACTAAAAAACAATATTTTAAAAATCAGAATATAGAGATTTTGTGAAACTTTATCAATATCAAGGGTGAAAAATTTACTCATCATCAATGATACTAAATCAATTTAGATTTATTTATATTTAATTCACACAAATAAATATAAAACAAATACTGATTCTGTATTCATATAATTTTTGTACCGATTTTTGCCTAGATAGATGCTCTGAATTAAAAAAAAGGGAGATAAAGAAAAGTACCTCTCTTCCTTTGGGGTTTTATAAAGCCAATGGATGCTTATTGCCTTTACTATAAACCAATAATTTAGAAACACTATTTTTTAAATATATATTTTTATTGATTTCAGAGAGGAAGGGAGAGGGAGAGGGAGATAGAAACATCAATGACGAGAGAGAATCATTGATTGGCTGCCTCCTGCATGCCCCCTCATGCCCGCAACCCAGGCATTTTCCCTTGACCAGAATCGCACCTGGACCCTTCAGTCTGCAGGCTGACACTCTGTCCACTGAGCCAAACTAGCTAGGGCTAGAAACACTATTGAAGGAGAGCAGCAAGTAACTCCAATTTTCCTCTGGCCTTTATAATGCTAGTGATGGTGTTCACTGTAATGTGTATACTTTCCTTCAACTGTGAATCCAACTCCTCACTGTATTTGCTTTGTAACACATCTTTAATGCAGCTATTTTGTCTTCGTAGGGATTATAGTTTTATGAAAATTTCTGGGGCTGAAAAAGTTTTCTTTTAATTGATACTTAGCTAAAATATTCTTTGAGACAAAAAATGAAAATTAGACTTAAAATGTAATCAAGTTGTAAAATGTTTTAAAGTGGTTGCAACACACTTTTTTATATGCTTATTCAAGCTATTTATCTTTCAAATCATTTAAATTTCAGTAATCAAGATCTTTTTGTAGATCTCCCTAATTAATGGTGTTTAATTTTTAAAAATTACCTAAATCTATAAAAAAACAAGTTATTTCTTCTACCTTTTATTTTCCTTTCTGCAACATCAATTCCTATCTTCATCTGCAAATGTAGAAAATATATGGAGATGTGAATATATGTTTATAGTTTTGTTTTGTTTTTTTTTCCTTGAGGAAAAGTGGCAAAAATGTTTTCTGTCAGAGATGAGCTAAAGGGAGATCATACAACTGTAAGAAGCAATGCCAGAAACTTGACAAACATAGATGCTTGCAAGACGTTGAGAGCACCTAGGCGGGAAAAGGAGAATAGGAACATGCTGTGGGATGAGGGGTCCAGATCAGAGCACCGTTTCAGCAATTTCAGGATTGAACCTTCACAATGTCTTTGATTCACATTGTTTGAATTGAGGGTTTCAAGTCTGAAAACACCCAAGTGCAAAAATACTTTGTCAAAAATACATTCCAAAACTAAATATAAATGTGTGTGGATTATCATTGTTACTGTCCTCTTTAGGACCAGATTGGTGAGAAATATGCATTTTTAAGTGAGAAGAACTTCTTTAGAAACAGACATTTTATTCACTTAAAATCAAAACGTCTAGCACAAATGTCTGCTGAATCACCAAGGTTTACATATGATATTAAACATTTGATTTGCAACTAAAGAAAACCTCTAATGCATCCGTGATATTTTAATGGTGTTGGGATAGCAGTGAAGAGTCAGGACTGCAACAACAGCCCTTCCTAGAGTTCGCAGAGCTGCTCTGAGCTATCGTGATCCAAAAAGCATGAGAATTCAAAAGGATATAAGGAGGAAGAGATATTCCAGAAGAAATAAGAAAATTAATATTGAACCACAGGACTTTCAACACATAATCAGCTCTCTCAGAATGTGTAATATTCTACTGGTATTTTACAAATGATATAAAGCTAAGACTGACATAAATCCCATTCCAGTAATTCAATATAACTAATAAAATAACTATAATGATAGCAAAAATTAAGAACAGCATTTAAGAAAGAAATTTACTTTTAATGTTAACAGGTGCCTGAAAATAACTTTGTTTATACAAATAAATTGAAACAGAACATACTTTTAAATGGCCTGAAGAATATCTAATTTTCTTATTTCATATTAATATCAAGACCTTGGATTTTTAAAACTTTTTTTTCTTCTGCCTCAATACCTAAAAAGTGAACAGTTTGCCCCCAGTTAAGGTGCCTGTTTATTTATATTGTCTAGAAAAAAATTTCATGTCTGATGTGAGCCACTGCTCTGATGCTATGATTATATTAGACAAAAATTGATGTACATATTGGGAAATACATCTGAGTTACCTATTTTTATTCACTTTCATAGAAATTTACCAGGGAAACAAGACATATCAAAATTAAGCTAGCAGCAAGGAAAGAATTTACTAAGGTGAAGCCGAGGAATGCCACAGTGACAGCAGTTATAGAAAGCGGCAGAAGCTCTTGAAGTTAAACTGCTCTGTCACATACTATCAATTGGACCATTATCTGGTGCAGGAGGGCTGTAATAAATTGTCAGATTTGCTTCTTCCCAGAAATGATGGGATGGAAATTGTGCTGTGTATATGAGGGTCGGATGGGGGTGGAGGTGAATAAGTATATCAGATTTGTCCACGTGTTAAGTCCTAAAGTGATTGACAGTCTAGCACTTAACATATAGTTTCTTCAAATGAATTATAACTTGGGAGTCTGTATATCCTGATTCTTTAAGGTCAGGTAGAAAGAAAATGTTATTAATAATGACAAGAAATATTTACTTTTCCTTTTCTGAGACACATTCTTATTCTAATTCTGCAAAATGCTTTCTGCTTCAGATTCTCTGCTTTTTTTAGATAAGCATAATTTTAGAGAAGTCTACCTATCCTATATAATAAAAGCTTAATATGCTAAGTGTCCTACCATTCGATGATGGGGCCAGTAAATATGATGCGCACTGACCACCAGGGGGCAGACGCTCTGACTGGGAGGTTAGCTTGCTGCTGGGGTCCGCCAATCAGGACTGGGCCAGATGGACCAGACATGCCCTGGAGTCTTCCCGCGATCCCTCCCCAGCCCAATTGTGCACCAGTGGGGTCCCTCAGCCTGGCCTGCGTCCTCTCACAATCCAGGACCCCTTGGGGGATGTCAGAGAGCAGGTTTTGGCCAGATCCCCACAGGCCAGGCCGAGGGACCCCACCGATATATGAATTCATGCACCGGGCCTCTAGTATATTGATGACAGCTTCCTTGTTATTAATATAAGAGCTAATGTTGCCTCAGTAACATTTTTTCTTATTTGATCCTTTTGTATTTCAAGAAAGATGACAATGGCATTTGGGGAAAAATATGGGCTGGAAGTTAGGTGAGTTGGTTTCTAGTCTAGACCCTGGTATATGGGAGATGCATAATAGCTGTTAGTTTCCATCATCATCCCTAGATAAAGAATTGTTTGGCTAGACAGAGATCAAGTTCATAAAAACTCTATTGTGCAACATATGGAAACACTGGTAGAAAAAAAAATATCGATCGAGATAATCTGTCAATTTTCTTATTAAGTGATGTTCTCACTGGAGTCTTAATATCTTTCCCTTTTTTGAGACTCATGTTGAAATATTCCACAATTCAAAATAAACAATCAGAACCTGACTTCAAAAGTATAGCACATTTAATAATGTAATAATGTTTTCCTTTCAGACATTTTAATTTCCATGTTTGTGTGAAAATAAACATGCAGTATAGAACTTGAGGTGAGGAATTAAATAACCCCTAATTCCAGACAAACCTAAATCTTGATATAAATGGTATTTATAATTTATTGAGGACAACATCGAAGTATTTAATTAATAGTGACCATCGCCAGGTTATCCCATCTTTCTACAGAGTTGTTGTCAGTTGATTATTTAATTCCTTTAGTAATACCAATGAAGGCTGTTTTTCCCTAATCCTGAATGAAAACTTGGCCATAAGATAAACACTTGAGCTGGGTGGACAAGGTTAAAACAATAAAATAAAAGGTCAACAATCTTGCAAATGCCGGTTTCTTATTCTTTTAAATTGGCTCTCAGTGTAAATTTGGGGGAAAGGGTTTTCCTCTGAATTGTCCTGATATAATAATCTCTACTTTGCTTAAGTACAAAAATGCAAGTTGAGGGCATTTAATGGATTGCTGCCAATTTTTAAGGCACTAAACTGTCCTGAAGAGACCTTAAGAGTAACTACGCTGGCAGAGGAACCTAACTTATTATCTGAGAATGATTCAGGAACTGGAGAATCCAAGTATTCTTAATAATGCTTCCCTGATCAAAAAACTGTATTTTGAGTAGTTCTGGAAAATTCTAGTTCTCTTAATACAAATTCCCTGTTTGTGCATTTCATAAGATTGTTAGGAAATTCAGCTCATACTATCCTAACTCATCTCTTGATTTTTAAGTACAGCTTCCCCAAGCACAACAAATTCATTCTGCTTTTCAATTACTGTGCATGAAAGATATTTTTAAACAATGGAATTCCATTCTCAGACTTTCAATTATCTGAAGTATTTATCTCTAACAAGTGCACATTTAGCAATACCCTTCAAACTTCTTGAGTATTCAGACCGCACACAGCAGCACTGACTTCTGGGTGGTGCTGTAGGCCAGTTTCCCCAGATGCAATTTAGGAATAGAAAAGGGAGGCTTGTAATGTTTCCAGTTTCTCACCAGATGCTGTGTCTGTACATATGGCCAAAATATGTTCCTGTCTTAGCTTTCTGGAGGAAAAATATACCTGAAATTTGCCACTGTCTGTGATCCAGATCTGAGGGACCTTTCCATGGCAGCTGTGTGATTTTAGGATTCTAAGTAACTATAGTGACCCCAGGAAGGAACAGTTGCAGAGCATTGTTAGGACATGTTGCTAGGAGTTACTTAGATCCAAAGGGACAACAATTAGGCCATGTTAAAGTGGGAAGGAGAGGGCCACTTTGGAAGAGTGAGTCTGGGTTTGAATATTGTACTCATTTGTTATTAACCTAATATGTTTCAGCTCTAAAGTGGATGCAGTTATATCATGCTTAATGTAATAATATGTGATCATACCCTAAACACAGTGCCTATAACAGAGTGTTTTCCAAATTTACTATAGCTATTGTAGTTGTTATTGTTGCTGCTGGCATTATTAGTCTATGGATATACGAAAAGAGGCACAGAGAAGCCAACTAAACTCAATGAGTTTGAAACCTGTCTTAATTCAGTGCATTTTACCTTTAAGCATCTTATTGATAGAAAACAAAGTCAGGACCCTGTTCGTGATAAGATTTCCCTATATTTTCTAAGAAATAACTTAAGGCAGCAGACAAAAATCCTGAAACTCCACAATGTGTTCTTTGCTTCTTGATGGTGTAGATAGTGTAATCAAAAGTTTTCAAGGAGCTCCCACACTCTTGGAAGATGAGGGAGTGGGTAAGAGTGTGACAGCTCTAGCTTCTTCATGGCAAACTTAGAAAAACTTAAATAAGACCTTTATCTATGTCATCACATAGCAATGTCTATTGCTTGTATGTGCTTTTTTTTAAAGGTATCCCTTGAAATACAGATCATTATAAAATGATAATGTGGGAAACCTTTTCTCTAAATTTTATTACTTGGTGTCAAAACAATGGATTACATATCAGAACCTTTAGAAGCCTCATCATCCATGAAGTTGGTTTCATTTGCCATCTGCTAGGTGAAGGACATACTAACATAATAGTCTATTTCTCTAAGGCGTCAACACATTCATGCAGATACCTGTCCATCAATGCTTTGAAAAGCAAAATAATATTACCTATGTGGTTCGTTGATTGGATCAGTGCTTCCTCTTGTGATGGAAACACAGACACATCACTGGAAAGTACACCATTCTTTGCTGACTACAACATTTCCAAGAGATGGTAGTAGCATATCAATACTGGGAACTACTGGGGGAGAGGGGTAAATATAATTATTTTAATTCATCAGAATGCTCTATCTGTGTTAAATCATTTTGAGAGAACCAACTAAAATGTCTAGAGGAGATAGCGTTTGTGAAATATGGATGAGATGAGAGTTTCTCCTGAGAATTTAATTATTTTATTAGGATGAAATTATGAAAGGAATGTTTAAAGGATGATATACAAAAAAAAAAAGAAAAAATGTTTATTTAAAGCCATAGCTAGTCTTATAACTACAGGTCATAAAACTGAGCCATCATCTCACAGAGGGTTACAGAGTGCTGAAACACAATGGGAAGAGGTATTTTTAGTACATTTATTCAATCAAAATATTTTCTAGTGTTTTAGAATGTGAGCTTGATTTTTTTCTCTTTAAATCTTTATTGTTGGAAGTATTACACATGTCCCCTTTTTTTTCCTCATTGACCCCTTCCAGCCTTTTCTCCCTTCCTCCTAGCTTCTTCCCCCCTCCCCCAAGGTCTTCATTACCCTATTGCCAGTGTCCAGAGACTAGGCATATGTGCATATAAATTCTTTGGTTTATCTCTTCCCACCCATCCACACTCCCCCATCTTCCCTCTGAGTGAGCTTGAAAATTTAATACAAAGCAGGAGGCAACATTAAGCAGTGGTCAAGACTACTGAATTTTTACTCTACAATTACTAGTTGTGTTGTCTTGGGCAAGCTACTTAATTGTGCCTCAGTTTTCTCCTCTGTCAAATAGAGATAATATTGGTGCCTAGCTCAGGAAATTCTTTGAAAATTAAACAAGAGATGATGTCTATAACATGTTTAGAAAAGTGCCGGGTTTATAAATTCCACAATACATGTTATCTCTGAGAATTAATTGAGATAATGATTTAAAGCACTTACGATGCTGCTTATTCAGTACAAATTATTTCTTTCATAGTTATAAAATATACACCTAATATATGCCCTTGATTACTATGGTTAAAATACAAATAAAAGTGGAGACTCAATAGTGAATCCATTTTTAATCATACATGTGTACCTATACTATTGCAACTTGATGAACGTGAAGTTTTGCCCTTTATTTATAAAAAAAAAAAACACACACACAAAGGAAAATCACTGTTCTAACTGAGGATGGAAAGAAGTATTTCCTATTAAGAAAGCAGCAGCCTTTATAGTGTGTGGGTGCTAAAAATATTACTATAAAATAATAAAACTTTGGAAATAAAAGAATTGAAGTTAATGAAATTGATAAAAATAATAAGACATAGTGAGGAAATCCTTAATATTTGGGACTATACAAGAATGAGAATACTCAAAATATATGAGACCAAATAATGTGATGTTTTATTTTTATTTTTACCATAAAAATTCTAACATATGATTACTCTATCTATCATTGAAACCTTAAACACTCAGACTTGAATGAGTGTTAAGACTTCTGAAGATTCATTTATTTAGACATTTTTATTCCCTTCATTTGAGCTTTTTAATTTGAAAAGTACTTTTATCTTTTATCTTCTTATTTTTTTAATATATTTTATTGATTTTTTACAGAGAGGAGGGGAGAGGGATAGAGAGTTAGAAACATCGATCAGCTGCCTCTTGCACTACTGGGGATGTGCCCGCAACCAAGGTACATGCCCTTGACCGGAATCGAATCTGGGACCCTTGAGTCCGCAGGCTGACGCTCTATCTACTGAGCCAAACCGGTTAGGGCTATATTCTTATTTTTATAAAGACCCTCACATTGATTTTTTTTGATGATTAATCTTTATTTTTACAGATTCAACAAAGTATAATTTACGAACCATAAGATTCACCTGTTAAGTGTACAAATTCAATGATTTTCAGTAAAATTTAAAGTTGTGAAACCTTCAACACCACAATCCAATTTTAAAATATTTTCATCATCCCTAAAATATTCTTTGTGCCTACCCCTAACTTCAGATGACCACTAATCTACTTTGTCTCCATTGTCTTATTTTTAGTATAAATGGTTTTTAGAATAAATTGAATATGCAATATATGGTCTAGCTTGTTTCACTTAGCATAATGTTTGCAAGGTTCATCGATGTTATAGTATATATCAGTACTCTACTCTTTTCTATGGATGAATAATATCTAACTTTTGTTTAGCCATTTTCCAGTCCATGGACATTTGATTTAGTTCCTCTTTTTGGCTATTATGAGTAATAATAAATATTCATGTATAAGTTTCTATGTGGATATATTTTCACTTACCCAGAGTATATGCCTAAGAGGGGAATTGTTGGGTTATATGGGAACTCTTTATTTAGTTTAGTTTGTCAAACTGTTTTCTAAAGCAGCTGCCCCATTCTACATTCCCATATGTATTTTGCAACTAGAGAGGCTGAATAAGATGAGATAAGGTTTGGTACTGTCAAATTAATTTTAGTTATAATTATGTAACAACATCTAGTTTAATAGTTTGAAGTGATAAACAAAATTAATACTTATAAATCACCCTTGTCCTTCAAAATTGATTTTAACTCTTGCCACAGGCATAGGTAGTATTATCTCATATGAAAAAGTGAATTTTCAAATGATATAAACCAATTTTATTAATTAATGAAAAGTCTAGGCATTGCAGCAAGTATTCCAGGAAATGTGATGAAAGTATCTTTCATTTATTCTCTAGTTTAGTACTCATTTTTTTTCTATTTCATAAAGAAGATATTAGCAAATACTCTGTTAACAAATTGAACATTCAATATCCTAATGTGCTAATCTAAATTTAAGGAAAGAATAGTCTAATTGAAATTTTCTTATCTGAAGAAGTTACACACCATACTGAAAAGTGTAACAATTTTTTGTGCTATAATAATTCATTGATCAAAGTAAATATTATAAATTTAGTGTTATTAACAAGAGTTAAATACATATGTCTGATATTTTCTATTGAAATATTTTATTTGAAAATATATCTGGATAAGCAATAGAGCAAACATGGAAGAAACTGTGTTCTTTCAGTGTTATACTGGTCGTCATCCAGTAAAGGTGTATAGCCCATATCTTATTTAAGTAAAGAGGAAAGACTCATAGGCCTGTATCTCCTTATAAATTTCTCTTAGGCCAAGTAAAGTCTTGAGAATTTCACTATCCTTGGAGTAAAATGAAAGAAGTGACAGATTAATATCTTTTTGGCTGTGTGAACATAATTCTGCCTATTGAATGAAGGGGTTGTTAATCCTTCACAATCATGTTTGTGTCAACTGGATTGCTGAGCTCAAACTATTTCTAGTCACAGGAGGTTGAAAAAGCATGTGGAATTTAGAAAAGAAACAGAGAGAAGATGATAATTCTAAATGAAAAAGGAACAGGACTAAACAAAAGTCATGATATCAAATGGTTGAAAATAGAAGATTCTGTGAGATGTCCTGGTATCACCTGGGGAGATGGAGAAAGAACATTGGGGTTTTTCAGCTTGATTAGAGTTTGACTTATGAGCTTTTTGTTGTTGTGAGAAGAAGTGGAAGTAGAAAAGAATAAGATTTACCTTCTAAGGGAGAAAAGTATTTTGAAAAATTCTTTCCAGTTCACATAGCTTAACAATTTTATTTTGTAGTACACAATGCTGAGGTTGATTTAAAAAAAACCTGAGGGCAGAAAAATATTACTGAATCATATAATTAAAAGATACTCAATGTCACTAATCAACAGAAAGACACAAATTAAAACTACAATGAGATATTACCTCATACCTGCCAGACAGGACATTCTTTGATAGTGGGGAAAGGAAGATGGGAAGGGCTATTAAAAACAAAAAGTTCTTCCTGATGTGCTTAATAAATGTAGTGTGCGCAAGCTTTTCCTTCTGGCCTCTCTACTTCACTTTAATTGAGTTCCTGTTTATTATTTTTTTACATTTCTCACTTTTGATCAAGATATTTTTCTGAAAGCATTGCTGATCAAGAGTTAAGGTTTGAATATGTTTATTTTTATCAACTGTGGATGGAAAGTGGCAGGAGCCAAGTACATGGGATGTCCTGTAACTATTGCAAAGGGTAAGAGTTACTGAGTTCCAAAAGTAGGTGGATCTGGGACTTAAGAGGACCAAAAGGTCAGGGTATTTGGAAAGTCTCTACAAATTTTGCCGATTGATTCTCAGTATTGTCGTTATTGCATTAGACTAAACCTGAGGATTAAGAGTTGTAAGCACAGTGAAAATGTTTGCTGTAACATTGGCCAAATGGCACAGACTTGTTGAAGCACCAGACAGGTAAAATAGATTTCCCTATCACTATGGAGTTTAGCGGGTGTCCCCAGGTAGAAATAATCTTTTCTCAAAAGATTTTAGCTGCAGAGGATGCAGTAGCCTGTCTATAAGGGAAAGCATCAGTTCAATGAAAAAACACACAGACCATGACTGAAACACATTTATCTCTATGAGATGGGGGAAGCTGTATGAAATCCATTTGCTAGACCTTGAATGGTCCATTAGGCAATTTAAAATGTCTAAGTTATCAGCTGAGGAAATATCCCTTTGGATCATGACAAAGGTTTGACTGCTGTTAGTTTCTTTAAGAGCAGCACTCCTTGTGGAATTGTCAATAAGGTCATTTCCCCTAGCTTCTAGAGAGACAATTTTAGAATGCCTGTAGGTCTTAAAGTTAGCTAAACTAGCATATAAACATATAGCATCCAATAATTCCTGAACTTATGGGCCATTTTCAATTTTATTTACTCTGAAGGTAAGGAAGGTACACTGTTATCCTTACATGAGCTATTGTGAAACCATATCTACTAACAGTATAAAGGTGGGAGTTTTGTTATTGGCTAAAGTACAAGCACAAGTATAGGCATAAAATTCAGACTATGTAACTGGCAACTTTGATAGTAGTTATGACACCATACCTAGCATAGTACTTATTATTTTCACCCTTTAAATATGACTCATCAGTAAACCATGAAAAATCTGCTTTATGCATAGGAGTTTCCTTCAGATCATCACAAGGTGTCAGGAGGTGTTCTGTCAGTTTTAAGCATTTGTGAGGTGCTTCATTGGAAATGGAGGCGATAAGAGCAACAGGATTAATGTTTTTTGTTGTGTTTTTTTTTTTTTTACAGATAAATTAGGAATGTTATAGGGACTAGTGCAAGGGATAATAATACCTTGAATTTTGCAATCCTATGGGCTTTATACTTTGAAGTGTTCTTTATTTATGGGATATTGATTGATTCTAGGAAGGGGTTTTGAGGTATCTATTTGAATCGTGATAGGAGGGACACTGTGGGTTCTACCGATATCAGTTGAAGATTTTGCTCATGAAGAGGATGGCAGCTGGTCTAATAGGGACAAATATCAGTGTCAGATTCAGCTACAATGCCATCAGAAATGGACCAAATAAAAGATGTTGAGAGTCGTTCAATTCACCTGTCTAGCTATTCTCATGGCTACTGTCAAATTCTAAAATTATTTCCCCCTTTTGGGAGAAAAAATCTGGCATAATAATTTTCTAAGAAGTCTTGTCCTGATAAATGAATAGGGATGAAAGAACTAAGGAGAAAGGGTATTTATCAAAAGACTCAAACAAAAAAGGATAGGTTCAGAGATAGGGACTTTTGAGGTTTATTAGTCATCCCTACTGTTTGAACTGTTTTAGTGCTATTAGGCAGGAGCCAATTTATAGCAGTGAAGTTAAACACCAAGAGAGTGGCTCCCTTATCGATAAGGATAGAGAGTGGTCCATTCCCAATTTGAAGAAAAATTTCTCTGAGTTGATCAAGTGGGAGGACTGAGAAAAGTCCCTGTAATTTCTTTGAACCTTGTCATTGGGTATTTGGAGGACATTGGAAGGCTGAAATCTCCAGAAGTGCTTAATTTGTGACAATCTCTTTTCCAATGTCTTGGCTCTTTGCAAGAATGGCAGAAGTTAGGAAGTTTTTGGTTTTGCATAAAGGCCTTCATTTTCATTTACTAGAGTTGAAAATTAAGAATTTTAGCAGTATCTAGTTGACTCATCTAGGGTGAAAATAAGCTGATTTGCCAAAGAATTAAACCTAGAGTGGACATGTTCTCCCACCTCATTCTGGTTCTTTTAACTAAAAGAGAAAAATCTCAGTTCAGCCAGTTAATAAACACAGAGTTAAAGTCGATCTGAGTGGAGTCAGCATCTGAAGGAAGACCAGAATTTTCTTTGAAAACAATCTGAAGTTAATTATAATAATCATGAACAGTTTTGACCGGCTTTTGTGAGCAAGCTTGAATTTTTTTCCAATCAACAGGCTTGAGAAATGCTACTGTAATTGCTCAGTGGAGGTCTCCAGTGAATGTTCTAGCATTTTTCAAAAATTAGGGGGTTATTTTTCTAAATTCCTTTTAGGATGTTCCCATAGGACAAGTTTCTTTCAATACTGAACCTGGCTTTCACTAGTAAACATATGAACTAGCTAATATAATCGAGAAACCAGGCTGACAAATTTGGATAACTATATTAAGTTTCCTATCATATCGGTGAGGCTCCTCAGTTACTTTAGGAAACTCTTTAACACTACTAAGCCTTAGTTCAGGGAAAATAAGAAACTTAGTGTTTATTTGGATCATTGGAGGACTTATCTTTAAAGGGACAGGTCTTGATGGTTCAAAGGAGGAGGACAGGAAGTAAGGAAAGGTTCAGAAGAGGAACAAGATGGCACTAGAGGCAGGACAGGAGACAGAGAACTCAAGGGAGAGGAGCATGATACGTCCAGGATGAATTCTGAGACAAAGAAGTCAGGAGAGAAAAGCACACAGTTTGGGAAGCTATTTTTATTTCTTTGAGTGCTTGTTTGCCTCAGTTAGTCTTAAAATTTTATTTTTTGCAAAGAGGCACTTTTAGATTCCTAGTAACATTTGGAAGCCTCAAAATACCAATTCAAATGCACATTACATTCAAGCATGCCAATTTTAGAACTATGGTTGTCCAATTCGTTTTTTTTAAAAGTTAATTTGGCAGAAACAGATTCATAGATACAGAGAGCAGATTGATGGTTGCCAGAGAGGAAGGGTTTGGGAAACAGGGTGAAAAAGGTGAAGAGATTAAGAAGTATAGATTAGTAGTTACAGAATTGTCACAGGGATGTAAAGTATAGCATAGGGAATATAGTTAATTATATTATAATAACTATGTATGGTGACAGGTGGGTAATGGAAATATCAGGGGAACACTTTGTAAAATACACTGAGTGGCCAGATTATTATGGCCACCCCATCAGTACTTCGTTGAGTCACATTTTGCCTTCAATACTGAGGCAATTCTTCTTGCCATTGACTCCATGAGATGTTGAAAGGTGAAGTGAGGAATCTGACACCATACCTGATGAATAGCACTGTCCAGTTCTGTGAGATTTGATGGTTGTGGAACCACCTGCCTGATGGCTCTTTTAACTTCGTCCTACAAATGCTCAATTGGATTGAGATCTGGTGATTGTGGGGGCCACCTAAGCAAGGAAAAGTCTCTCTCATGTTCTTGAAAGCACTCCTGCACAATACGAGCTCCATGGCATGGCTCATTGTCTTGTTGGAAGAAGCCATCTCCATTGGGTTACGCCATCAACATGATAGGATGAAGTTGATCAGCAACAATACTTAGGTATGTTGTGCTATTCATACGTTCCACACGAATTAAAGGGCCCAAATCATGCCAGGAAAACATGCCCCAAACCATAACACTGCTCCCACCAGCTTGAAGGGTTGTACTCATGCATGTGGGGTGCATGCTTTCATGCTGTTTTGGCCAAATTCTCACTCTGCTATCTGCATGATGCAACTGGAAACATGATTCATCAGACCACATTACTTTTTTTCAATGCTCAACTGTCCAATCCTTGTGTTCCTGTGCAAATTGGAGACGTTTTTATCTTGGTAACTGCAGACAGCAAAAGTGTTCGAACAGGCCTTCAGCTTCCATATCCCATACGATGCAGTGTACAGCTAATTTGCCCACAAACGTCAGGTGGTCATAATAATCTGGCCACTCAGTGTGTATCATTGTATAACTAGTATTCTGTACACCTGAAACAAGGCCTAATCTTGGTGCCCCCTCTCCATGAAGCCACCCCCACTTTCCAATTGGGAGAAACCTGTTCTGCCCTGTGCTTTCATAGGACTTGGTTTGCCTCTCTTCTTTTTCTCCTGAGCCTTCCAAATCAAATGTGTTATTTGCCTGTTTACCTCCCTGTCTCACACCCCATGTTCTGCCCTGACTCTGACAATTGCTGATAGGACAGAGTTTTTGTGGGCAGGTTAGAAACATAATTAGTAGCCAATATTTTTAAATGGGAAGATTTTTCATTTTTCAAAAATCCATATTTGTTTAGTTTCTCTTGAAGCTCTATGGACCTGCATTTCAGCAACAATTGGCAGAGACTGATGAATGGATATTCTCCCGGACTGTGAGAGGGTGCAGGCCAGGCTCAAGGACACACCCCACCCCCACCCCCCCCCCCCCCGCCCCAGTGCATGAATTTCATGCACCGGGGCTCTAGTACAAAATAATAATGAATGCAAACTATAATTGAAAAAAAAGAGAAAAGTTTGGGGAATTTGAAAGTTCCCCATAATGTCCATTGATATTTTAAATTACTTTTGGTCAAATCAGTCCATTTAGTTATAAATGAGCAAGAGGAAAGACTGTGTTTTTTAAGCATTAAATTAATTGGCCCGTGTCACTTGGGGTGAGGGTGGGAGAAAGTTCTGAAAGTATTTAGATCACTGGGATCCCATTTTTCAGAAGCTTTTATCTGGAACATAAGGCCCAAATAGCCTTCAGGCCAAGTGCCACATAGTCCCATTAAGTACAGTCTGATCCCAAAGGAACAGAGTTGAAGGCTGGAGCAACACATTTCAGAGAAACTGTCTGATAATGAAGGAGTCAGGCCAAAGGCTGAAGCAGTCAGTTTTGGAGAAAAGGCCCATTCCTGAGGAGCCATGTTGAAGCTGAACAGTGCAGTTCTAGTAGAACATCCTGCTTCCAAGATGTCAGGCTGAAGGCTAAAACAGAGTTTCAATGAGACAACCCAGTCTAAAATTGGACTGAAAGCCAGCCAGTTTCAGTAGAAGCAATCTGGTTGCAAAGAGAATCAGGTTAAAGGCCAGTAATGTCTCAAGAAATATCCTGATCCTGAAGAAGTCAGGCCCAAGTGCCAAATAGATTACTCACAGATAAATAGGGCCTTTAACAGGAAAGTATGAAGTCTCTGAACACATCCTGAATAGAACCTGGAGAGCTTCAAATGTAGAGACCAGAAACGCTGATCCTGGAGAAAACTGACCCTTAAACTCCAGGGTCAGTGAGTAAACAGCAAGCTCAATGGGTTCCACAAATGCCTCACCTGTTTGTTCACCAGGCTCAGAACTATCAGGGGTCTTTTCTGGATCCCTACAAAGACCACCAAATATGTTGAAGATAAACAAAACACCAGCCAGATAGTTCTCCATCAACATGGGTTATTCAGGAACAAGGAATTGAAATCTTATATATGCAAAAAAAAAAAAAAAAAAAAGGAGAGGACCTTCTTATATAAAAGGGAAAAGGAAGCTGAGAAGGGCTATTACAAACAGTTCCTCCTGTTGTGTTTTTCTATCAGAATAGGGTATGAGAGCTCTCCTTTCTGGCCTCCATAACTCACTTTAAATGGGGTTTATATACACACTTTGTAGACTCAGTCCAGTGATTTCTAGAAAATATGATCTGAATCAATTAAACTGAGCAAATTATCTTCTTGAAAGAACATCACAATAAACATTCATGACTATGAAAAGGATCTGATGTTTTGCATTCTCTATTTAGTCCAAGCACTTTTTTGACTTGCTTGTTTAAGACCTATTTCCTCAATTTCACAAAAGCTAGAATGATCAGACCCTTCAGCATTATATCCTAACATGGCCTGTTGAAGACCTTCTGTGAGCATATCAGCAAAAGAGCACTTTGTTAGACAAAAAAAATCTCATAGGGAGCATTCACTATGCTACTGCTTATTGTGTGACCTTGGGTAAGTTCTTAAACACTCTGAACTCCATTTCCTCATTTATAAAATGAGGATGGCAATGTTAACTACTTCATTTTGTGGGGAAATACATAAAACAATTCATGTCAAGTGCATTGGCAAGTAAAATAGGTGTGTAGAAGCTGAATAACTCACTCGAGCTCACACAGCTAGGGAAAAAATGGGACTGGGAATTAACTCATTATTCATAATTGAAGCCAAGCTTGTATTTACCCTAATATTATAGTAGCAAATAGATTTATCATCTTTATAAAAACATGATAAAAGTTTGACCTCCTCCTTCCCCTAATAACAGACAATATGTGCTTTGTCTTTATTTTACTTTATGATTAAGCTAGTACCACTTTCTGTCTTGCAAAATTCTTAGTTAATTAACCATTAACTCTTTCTTTGCTAGAGATAAAAATATCATTCATGACTATAGACCCATATATTAAAAGACATATTAACCTATCAATTGTAATTAGTTCAATTTATTGTTGGCATCTCAAAGCAGAAATACAATAATGAGATCATGTTCTTTGTTTTTGTGTGTGTGTTTTTTGTATTTTTTTTTTTTACTTATGAAAGGAAAATAAGTCAAAATTATATCTTTTTTATAGTTTCCTGTTTTATTTATTTATTTATGATTGGTTTTGGGTGTACAGTTTAGTTGTTAAAAAATCATAAACTTTACATAGTTTTTTCCTCAATATTCCCAGTGCCCCATCAGCATTATACATAGTTATGTCAATATTATTGACAATATTATCTATTGTTTACTTACATCTCCATGACTATTCTGTCACTACCAATTTTTACTTCTTAATTCCTTCACCTCTTTCACCCAGCCCTCCTACCCCATCTCCCCTGTGGCAATCACCAGTTTGCTCTCTGCATCTATGAGTGTTTGAAATTTTTGTTTATTTTGTTCTTTAGTTTCCACATATAATTGAAATCAGTTGGTATTTGTCTTTCTCTAACTGACTTACAAAATTATATCTTTGTCATTAGTTGATTTTTAATAGTCACATTATATTTAAAAAGTATCTTTTATTTCTTCAGCATGTCATGACTACAGTAATATACTTTATCTTTATGCCTCTCACTCTCTTTTGCTTTGATATTCCCCTTTGAATACATATTAATAACAAATGATTGTTTCTTTGCATGATTTTGAGGGTTTGTGGCCAGAAATAACAATAACATCAATAGCTACATCATTGTACATTTGAATATTTACCATAATATTTGGGGAACTATACTGACAAATATTAAGTGATTCCTTTGTCTTTGGGAAGGAACATTTGATTGGCTTTTAATTATATGAATGAGAGATTAAATAGGATATTTGGACATCATTTGTTAAGATGATTCAGAGTGCAGAGAAATTGCTTAAAATACAAATATCTTGGGGTGGGGTGAGAAATAGAAAGGAATCAACATTAACATTATTGTATTTATAGTAAATGTTATTTTAATGTATTTACCAGGTCCTGTGTTAAGCAATTTACATACATTATGTCTAATTTTCTAAACAGTACTTCTGAGGGGTAGGAATTACATACTCACTCTGGAGCTGATAAAAGAGGGAAAAGGGGTTCTGAGAAAGCTAATTAGTTTTTTCAAGGTCAAAATTACAAAGTGCCAACACAGAGATTTAAGCCCATATCTGTCTGACCCTAATATGCATGCTTTACCCACAACTTGACACCACTGGATGAACTATATCCGAGACTTGTTCTAAGCAGTTAAGATTTTCACCATTCAGAAAGCAATGCTCTCTGACAAATCTGCCACAGACAGGCCAGTCAGAGGGTGAGATGAAAAGTAGGAAAGAAACTGATGGACCAAGCCTCCTGCACTATTTTAATGATCATTAAATTAAATGTTGTGTTTGGGGGCATAACTGCTGAAGGTAGCAAAATAAAACTTCTCAGACTGTTTTAGAAAACTATAAAATTTGGTTGGAGATGATTTGGTCTGGAGTATTGTTCAGATCATGCAGAAATTACATAAATATGCATATCTCTTAAAAGGTGTCTCATTTAAAATCTTTCCCCTCAGAGTAACATCACAGCAACAGGCAACCCATTTAGTCATTGCTATCCAATGTCATATCAACTTCTCAATGATATACTGCTTTTTGACCAAAATGATGATACTTATTAGTTTGGATGAGTCACCTTTTTTGCTTACTGCTCTGCCCACAGGCTCTTTTGAATTTTTTTTCTAGATACACACAGAATTATAGTTGGTCTATCTCTAAAATTTCATATTATTAAATTGGTCCACAAATGTTTTATCCACTCATCTCCTCATTATTTTCCCCTCATAATGTGCTAGATAGCTGTGAGCTACATTTTCATTCTATAAATAGCAAGACTAATGTTGGGCATTTCTCACATCTTGGATTAAAAAGATATACCGAATAAAGATTGAAATTTGACATTAACAGGTGCTAGCATAGACTTAACTATGTGAGCACCAAAGTATACTTTGGGACTCAGTGGCAGGGATCTTCTCCAATTTCCTCCATCTCTGCTTTGGTCACCCTGCCCTTAAAGTTCACATGACCTCCCTAAAGGAAGGGGCATGCACTTTAATGTACACTTACCTTCTCTTACTAGTATAAAGACTTCCAGGAAAAGAGATCCTGCAGCATTCAATCAGCCTTTCTATTACTTAACAGCTCATATCATCACGTTCTTTCTTTTAGTTACAGCCATGCTTCCTACATCCTGAATCTAACACTTTCACTCTTTTGTTTTTCTTTTGAAAATGTCCTTGACCTCACAATTCAGCATATATTTGTTTGTAGTGTTTATTTTTAACATTTTTTCAAATGATTTAGACCCTGTTTCTCTATTGTTTTTCTATGACTCCATTTTCTAATTAAGGTGAACTACTTTCACACACCAAATCAGATATTTTTTCAGTGGGCTTTAAAAGGGAAGGTAAGAGAATAAACAGTTACTAAATAAGGCAATGATGGTTTGGTGTTTTAGAACTTCTGGAAGATGACTTAAAATGCAAACATAAATTGAGCCAAAATTTTGTTTTCATAGAGTTAAATTTTAAATATCACGACACTTCAGTACCCAGTTTCTACAATTATCTCTACTGATTTTAAGCAACTTATCTTCTGGAAAGAGCTATTTTTCTTATTATCTCTTTAAGTTGCTTTGGATATATAAATCAGTGTTTATAATATGAAGCACACACTTCAGAACATAAATCAGCTTGAGTTAATAGGGGAAGACAATGATTTCCTATCTGGTCTACTTAAACCTATCTGATGTCCAACTTGTGCTAGGTATATCTTACCCAAAATCTGAATTCTTGTCCTGTTCATTTTTTTTCAGAAGGAGCTCATGTAAATGCATAGTATGGTCAGACTAAGCCAATAATATTTATCTGGCTTATTCTCTAATTTCTGACATATTATCTTTCAATATAGGTATCCACTCCCACTTATCAGTTATTTCATCCCTATTTTTGTACCCTTACAAAAAATTTTTGTTTAGTTTTCATTAGAGCAGTAGTTTTCAGGCTCAATTTGACCCATCTTTTCTGGAACCAAATACAGATTAAATTTAACTTCTCACATTGATTCTCTGTCCACATAATAGACACTTGTTTCAATGTAATGCCATTTTGTGCCTTGCCATTCTCCTGAGGTCTGATAACTGACCAAAGTCAACTTAACAGTGAGATAGGGAACTAAGATAATGTCTTCTATTAGAGGTGTGTATTGGTAATGATTAAAGTCCAGCACAGGATATGTGCTCATGTCTGTGACCAGGACCTTGTTTTCCTGCTATGAGGATGTTCATGATTTTTGATACTTGATCCACAACTTGCACAAAAAGTAAGTCTAACTATGAGAAAAAAACATGTAAAGCTTTTTCTTACTCAGTTAATGAAAAACTGTGCCAGAAGAGGTCTTAAATGGGACATTTTTAGAATATTCAAAAAATATTATGTCTTTAACCCATAAAAATGAACTTAAACTTAGTTTTTATATGGCACTATGATTAATATTATCATGCCTTTTAAATTCATTTTTAACTTTGAATTTATATCCATTTTGCTAACTGTTAATTTTTCCTTGCTGAATTATGTCTTCTTTTCAACTTGACAAGAAGCTGACTTTTTTCTTTTATAGACACAGGCCTGATGTCAAGAAAAGATAAAAATAATTCAAATTATTCACAAAAGCAGTACTGCATAAAATTACCAAAAATAAGATTTTATTTTTAAACATGGAGTCTTTATCCTACCAGGTTTTGGTCAATCAGATACACAATTGCTTATTAAAAAGTTAATACATTGTCTATCATCCTTGTCTTAAAAACATCCTAATTGTAATCTTTCTCAAAAACAGTCTGTTAAGTTTTAATTGATAACCATTTAAAAGGTAAATATTACATGGATAATGCAATTTTAGCTAGAGAATAGAATAGGTCATTAGGTCATTTCCTAATTCCTTGTTCTATTTTTTTAAATGAGAAGATAAAGCACAGAGTGCTGTGAAGTGACCTAAGAATTAATTGGGATACAAGATTAAGAAATAGAACTCAGTACTTGGGCAGCAGATTCCCTGCTGTTCCCTGTAGCCAAATATTTCTCAGGTGTCAGAATACAATAGGTCAGCATCTGAACTTTGAAGAGTGTACCTATCCTTGAAATAAAAGCCATTCTTTATTCACCACAGGAGGTTTGAATCCTTGTAGACTGACCTTAGCATTGTCTTCCTTTCTTCTTTTACCACATGAAACATTTGCTATAAGCTCCCACTTCTATGATCGTTAGCAGCTTTTCCAGTACTGTAAGTGGTGGAAGCCAAGTGAGAAAAATAAGTAATATGTATTTCTTCCATGAAGCTGAGACTTTAGATGAGCTGTTTTTTCTTTTATTTTTGTTATTATTTTTATTATTATTATAAGCTCTGCTTTACTCACTTATTAGCTCATGGTTATATGGGGGAGTCATTGTTTTGGTCTATTTTGTTCTATACCATCACATTTTAAAATAAAACCCTGCATTTTCTGAAAATTAGAGTTTTTATGCTATGGAATTGGTTAGAGAGAGAAAGACATTTTTACTGAAAAATTCTGTCATTTGATAAAAATACAAAGTTAGTCAATTTTAATCAGAATAAGAGCAAATACACATGCATGTTTAGATTCAGAGTGAAACCAAATGTGGTTTATTCTATTAGTAAAAATGAACATTTTAGTTTTCAATTGTGGCTAATTTGGCATGCTCAATTTCCAAATATTTACAATATTATTATTGAAATGTTCATGCATTTAACTAAACAAGCACTGTAATATCTGACATAATGTCTTTGATTAGTGGAACCTTGGAAAGGAATTTTATATAGTGCCTGATTAGACAAAATACAAGATTGAATTAACTTTGTAATAAATCTTAGAAATGCCTGTGACAGAACACATGCATAAAAGCAGATATTATAAAAATTAATGTAATATATAAAAATGAAATCACTGTCCCCATTTAAAAGTATTGTAGAGTACAATTTCCCATGGAGGATATTTGAAATAACTGGACACATTTATTTCATTTTTAATTACATATGGTGTTGTTCCCATATCTATAACTTGTTTTAGAATGCTGGGCATTTTGACAACCTGGCTTGTGTTATCTAATACAGGCTGGGAAATTAGGCATGATATTAATTTACCTTAAGAAATTTATCACTCTCAACTTAAAAACACTTTCAAAAAGATAAATATATCAAATTTCATTCAAGAACTAGAGGCCTGGTGCACAAAATTTGTGCACAGGTAGGATCCCTAGGCCTGGCTGGCGATCAGGGCTGATTGGGGCCTTCTGGCTGCTGGCTGGGGCCTCCCCTCCCCAGCTGCCAGCTGCTGACAGGGGCCTTTCTGCATTCTGCACTGCCCCCTGGTGGTCAGTGTACATCATAGCAAGTGATTGAACTCCTGGTCTTCCAGTCAAATTCCTGAGGAGATAATTTGCATATTAGGCTTTTATATACACTGAGTGGTCAGATTATTATGACCGGCCAAATTATTATGACCACCCCAGCAGTACTTCTTTGGGCCACCTTTTGCCTTCAATACTGTGACAATTCTTCTTGGCATTGACTCCACGAGATGTTAAAAAGTGATGCAAGGAATCTTACACCATGCCTGATGAATAGCACTGTCCAGTTCTGTGACATTTGATGTTTGTGGAACCAGTTGCCTGATGGCTCTTTTAACTTCGTCCCACAAATACTCAATTGGATTGAGATCTGGTGATTGTGGGGGCCACCTAAGCAAGATAAAATCTCCCTCATGTTCTTGAAAGCACTCCTGCACAATACGAGCACCATGGCATGGCACATTGTCTTGTTGGAAGAAGCCATCTCCATTGGGATACGTCATCAACATGATAGGATGAACTTGATCAGCAATGATACTTAGGTATGTTGTGCTATTCAGACGTTTATAATGATCTGGCCCTCGAACAACTTCAGCGCAAAATTATAGCTAATTTGCCTACAAATGTTAGATGGTCATAATAATCTGGCCACTCAGTGTATATAGATAACGGCCAGGAGAAGTTATCCTATATGATAAAAGAGAAACATGCAAATTAGCCATCCCTCCCCTATGCTCAAGCCACACCCACAAGCCACGCCCACCAGTCAATCATAGTGAATATGTAAATTAAACTGACAAAGATGGCGGTTAATTTGCATATGTAAGTGTCAGGTGCCCCAGGCGGCAATGGCGGCAGTGGCCGCGGGCTCCAGGGACCATTGCCAGCACGGGAGGTGAGGTCTGCCTCGCCTAGCCACGCCCGCGGGCTCCTGGGACTTTCGCTGGTTGGGGAGCTGAGGCTGCCCACACCTAGCCAAGCCCGAGGGCTCCTGGGACCTTGCCAGCAGAGAGTTAGAGGTTTGGAGGACTTGGCAGAGCAGGAGACAGCTGGACATAGAGCAGAGCGAGAGAGAGGGCAGCTTGGAGGGTGCGGCTCCCTCTGTCACCCCAGCTTCCTCATCACAGTTGTGGAAATTGACAGCAGGGAGGAGGAAGTCCCACCCCCACCCCCCCCCAGAATCAACCAGAATCAGCCATTGGTCAGACAGCTCTCAGTAGCCTGATAGCCAAGACTCTCATTCACCTGCATCTCAGACCGTGACAGTAGAGAGGTGGGACTATGTCTAAAGAACAACTGTTGATACAATGTAGCTCTGCAGCCAAAAGATGCTGGCATTATCGACAGAAAGTGTCTGCAAAGCAGCATGCGTCTGATCTTGAAAGAAGGTGGCGCCTGCGACAGGATGTATCTGAACACCAGCTACTGGAAAAACGTTGATCTGAAGCCGAAAAACACAGGCGTCATCGGCAGAAAATGTCTAAAGACCAACGAGCCTTTGAAGTTGAAAGAAGGCGGTGGCAACAACAGAATATGTCTAAAGAACAGTCATCAACAAGTGCTACCAATACTGGTAGGAACTACTTTCTCAGTGAAAATGGAGTACATGAGCCATTTATTTGGCAAAATAATAGCTAAAATTCATGTCATTGAATTTCAGAAACACGGACTGCCTCATGCTCACATATTATTGATATTAGATAGTGAGTCCAAATTACGTTCCTCTAATTAATTTCCTTTCAATGTGCATGAATTTTGTGCACAGGGCTACTAGTCTCATATAATTTACTATTTCTTTGGCAGAACATTAATTCATTCCTTCAAGCCCCAAGTAAATTGCTTAACCCAAATGTCAGAATTGTACTTCACATAGAAAAAAAGGAATTCTTCCTTTTAGTCAATAATGGGAAATACATATTCATGTTCTGCATAATCATCTTTTGATCAATGATGAGCTGCATATATGATGGTGGTACCATCCTATATAATAAAAGAGAAACATGGAAATTAACCATCCCTCTGCTATGCTCACCAGACAATCAGGAGTGAATATGCAAATTAACCCAACAAAGATGGTGGGTTAATTTGCATATACAAGTGCCAGGCCAAGAGCAGAGTGGGAGAGCCAGAGGCTTGGGGAGCTGTGGCTCCCTCAGTTGCTCCTCCCAAGCTGTTGGGTTGAGAGCAGAGTGGGAGAGCTGGAGGCTTGGGGGGATGTGGTTCCCTCAGTCGCTCCCAGCGGAAGCTCAGAGTGTGGGGAGCAACAGGAATGCTGGGAATTGTAGTTCTGGTGGGAGACAGATCTTCTAGACACTAGGGCAAAGTGAGCCTGGAGCAAGTTACTGTTGTGGTGGGGGATGGAGGAAAAGCAAAGGTGAGAGACATAAGTAAAATCAGAGTGTCTAGGAAAAGTAAAGGGAAGATATCCTAAAACTTCCAGGAAGTCTCCACCAATGAAGCAAAGAAAAAAAATGCCTCTATTATTCTGTGAACAACAAACCAAACTGAGTTGGGGTCTCAGACAATTCGCTCATATGATTGCAAAGACAGACAGAAACTTCTGGATTGGAGAGGGCTCCCCTGAGGGTTCCCAGATTAGAGAGGGTGCAGGTCGGGCTGAGGGACCCCCACCCTCCTCAGTGCACAAATGTCGTGCACTGGGCCTCTAGTCTATACTAATAAAAGGGTAATATGCTAATTAGACCAGGTCAACCGGCTATCTTCGGGATGTCTGACTTCCGTCCAGATAAAGCCATGGTGGTGGGGGCCGAGGCATAGGCAGTTAGGGGCGAGATCAGGCTGGCAGGGGTTTAGGGGCAAGATCAGGCCAGCAGGGGAGGGCAGTTGGGGGAGACCAGACCAACAGGGGAGGGAAGTTGGGAGCATTAGGCAGGCAGGCAGTTGAGTGGTTAGGAGTCAGTGGTCCCGGATTGTGAGAGGGATGTCCGACTGCCAGTTTAGGGGATCAGGCCTAAACCATCAGTTGGACATCCCCTGAGGGGTACCAAATTGGAGAGGTTGCAGGCCGGGCTGAGGGACACCCCCCACCCAATGCATGAATTTCATGCACCGGGCCTCTAGTAAGATTATAATGGAGCTGAAAATTCCTACCACTTAGTGACTTTGTAGCCAGCATAACGCCATAATGCAACACATTATTGTATGTGTTTTTGGTGATGCTGGTGTAAATAAACCTAGTGCACCACCTGTATAAAGGTGCCTATTATGATATATAGTCCAAAATATATAAGCATAATAATAATTGACTATATTACTGGTTTATGCATTAACAAAGCAAAGGTGAGAGACATAAGTAAAATCAGAGTGTCTAGGAAAAGTAAAGGGAAGATATCCTAAAACTTCCAGGAAGTCTCCACCAATGAAGCAAAGAAAAAAAATGCCTCTATTATTCTGTGAACAACAAACCAAACTGAGTTGGGGTCTCAGACAATTCGCTCATATGATTGCAAAGACAGACAGAAACTTCTGGATTGGAGAGGGCTCCCCTGAGGGTTCCCAGATTAGAGAGGGTGCAGGTCGGGCTGAGGGACCCCCACCCTCCTCAGTGCACAAATGTCGTGCACTGGGCCTCTAGTCTATACTAAAAAAAGGGTAATATGCTAATTAGACCAGGTCAACCGGCTATCTTCGGGATGTCTGACTTCCGTCCAGATAAAGCCATGGTGGTGGGGGCCGAGGCATAGGCAGTTAGGGGCGAGATCAGGCTGGCAGGGGTTTAGGGGCAAGATCAGGCCAGCAGGGGAGGGCAGTTGGGGGAGACCAGACCAACAGGGGAGGGAAGTTGGGAGCATTAGGCAGGCAGGCAGTTGAGTGGTTAGGAGTCAGTGGTCCCGGATTGTGAGAGGGATGTCCGACTGCCAGTTTAGGGGATCAGGCCTAAACCATCAGTTGGACATCCCCTGAGGGGTACCAAATTGGAGAGGTTGCAGGCCGGGCTGAGGGACACCCCCCACCCAATGCATGAATTTCATGCACCGGGCCTCTAGTAAGATTATAATGGAGCTGAAAATTCCTACCACTTAGTGACTTTGTAGCCAGCATAACGCCATAATGCAACACATTATTGTATGTGTTTTTGGTGATGCTGGTGTAAATAAACCTAGTGCACCACCTGTATAAAGGTGCCTATTATGATATATAGTCCAAAATATATAAGCATAATAATAATTGACTATATTACTGGTTTATGCATTAACTATACTATGCTTGTTATAGTTATTTTAGAGTGTAGTCTTTCTACTTGTTAAAAAAATATGCTGCAAAATGGTATGCCATGTTATGCCTGCAGTAGCCTCATATATCTTGTGTTTAACACATGTCTTGATTGCATCTTTTTTTTTCTTGTGCTTGATTTTATCTCGTATTGTTTTGAGCAATAACATGTTGTATAGGCTTATAGCCTAGCAGCAATAGGCTATACCATATAGCACACGTGTGCAATTGGCTATACCATCTAGGTTTGTGTAAGTGCATCCTATGAGATTTGCACAAAGATAAAATCACCTAATGACATATTTCTTAGAATTTATCTCAATTGCTAGTGAATGACTGTATATAAAAACTACATATTGAGGACTCCACCAAAATGGCGGCATAGGTAAACACTGGAGACTGCTGCCGCAAACAACCACTTCAAAAATACAACTAAAAGACAGAACGGACATCACCCAGAACCACAGGAAGCCAGCTGAAAGCAGGTAACTGGGGTTTGTTTAGCTTCTATAATTGAAACATTGTTGCTTTCGGGCTCAGAGACGGGCTGCGGCAGGCGGGGAACCTTGGCTTCCTCCATCACTGGAGCAAGCAAGCCTCATGATCATGTTCACTTCAGCTGCGTGGCTGCCGGCCGCCATCTTTGTTGGCAGTTAATTTGCATATCACCCTGATTAGCAAATGGGAAGCATAGTGGAGGTACTGTTAATTACCCTTTTTGTCTTTTATTAGATAGGATTTTCTCTCTGCAAGGAAAGAAAGGGGAGAAAAAGAACTATATTTTTCCTAACTCTAATATCTGTCAGATATTATATTATCTTCCAAAATAAATAAAACAAATCTTTTTTTTCAAGACCCAAACAATACCCTACTTGGCTGAGGATTACATCCTATTCCTAAACTTATAACATTTCTTTCTAAGATATTCATAGTAATTTAAGCAAATTAGCTGTAAGCTCAGCAAAAGTTAACACTCCTCCTCCCTTTTCACATCAACTGTGGAAAATCCATATTTTTTGTGTGTATATAAAAAACTAAAACACTCTAAATGAATGTAAATTGAGAGTTTACAGGTAGGAATCTCAAAGAACTCCTTCTAAAGCACTAAAGACCCTTATTTCAAATTCTTCCATCTTGATCCCTAACCAATCTGGTGTTCCAGAAAAACATTGTACTCCAAATTGATGGGTGAATTGAGAAAATAACTAGAAGAAACAAGTGGTTTGGTGCTGCTTTCAGAAACCCAGTGAAGTGAGGCAAGGATATCGAGTTATGTTTTGGACCCGCAGTAAGACTGTCTCAGTTCATCTTTGTGGAACAGAAGCTTTACCTGTAAATGTTTCTTAGGCAGAAGCGAAGCACCACTCCTATCACTACAAAAATAAGTGTTATGTGCTAGTATTTGTCAAGGTCTGCTGGATATGTCAGGAATATAGCAGCATGAACATGGGCAGTGGTTGACCAGGAGTAAAGATTCGATTCCCTTGGTAAAGTGATAGTGCATACTTTATAAAACCATACATATTCTCCAAAATATAATGAGATGCTCATTATTATGTGTTAATTAATCACCCTCTTTAAATCAAAAAAAATAAATGAGAACAAAAGCCAAAGATCTGTTTCAAAAGATGCAGCCGTCTACTTGCTAGTTAAATAAAATTGTTAAGTGAATTGTTCTCTACAACCCTAACAGTGTGTAACCTGGGTTACCCAATCCATGCTTCAGTGCTAAGTGAAATAAGGCAGTCACAGAAAGACAAATATCACATGAGCTCACTTATTTTTGGAATCTAATTAACAAAATTAATTCACCAATAAAATAAGTCCAGGGGCATGGATGCATGGAACAGATTGACAGATCTCAGAGGGGAGGGGTGTGGCAGGGATGGGAAGAGATAAATCAAATAACTTAAATGCTTATATTCATAGCCCATGGATACAGATAATAGTGTGGTAAAGGCCTGGGGCAAAGGGAAGGTGTGGGCTAGAAGGGGTCAATGTGGGGGAAAGGAGACATATATAATACTTTCAACAATAAAGATTTAAAAAAAATAAAAATAAAAAAAATAAATAAAAACTACATATTGGTTTATTATGAATTAATGTAAGAATGCATGATTAAATGAAATGGACCATGATTTGACAGGTTGACAAATAATTCTTTTAGTGTGAAGGGCCTTCTTCGATCCAGATAAATAGATGGAAGTGATGGGTAATGGTAAGAGCTATCAATAATTCTTTTTTTTTATATCTAGGTACTACCAAAAGAAGAATGAGAGTGGTAACTGTGGGGCTAGTGGTAAAATAAGGTCTCTGGTTGGTTAAAATTTTTGTTTTTCTAGAACAAGAAATCACATAATGCCTATAAAACTTAAAGAGAAGTTTCTTTTAAGACAATTAAATTATACGCATACACACACATGCACAATGCACATGTATTTAATGAACCCTAGGTTGTGACAAGACACTTCAGTGAAATTCTAGTTCAAGTTATTTCCATCTAACCCTGAAAAGATTATATGTGTCTATGTTTTATTAAAGATTTAAATTATCATGTCAAAATCTCTGAGACAAGAAGTGGTCATATTTGTAAAAAAAGTTTTGAAGATCAAAGAAAGAATATTTAGTGGTCTTTAACCTACTACCTACAAAGGTATGTGAAACTACAGTGATAAAACAAGGTTATTTAACATTGAGATTTAGAAAATTATGCTATTTTAAGTCCTAGCATTTGTTACAATAGTGAAATATCAATATAAGTTTAATAAAGATCATAGAGGGAATCATTGAATGATATAATAATCAAAACCACATACCTTATAAAACCTATGTTAGACTTAAATTGCTGGCTGGATTAAAATGTAGAACTTCTTAATGCACTACTTTTTCCTGACACATTATACTTCACACTGTGGAAGGCTTCCCTTCTTATCCTATATAATAAAAGCCTAATATGCAAATTGTTCGACTTGGAGTTCGACCGCTTGCTATGATGTGCTCTGACCACCAGGGGGCAGCATGGAACATGGCAGGCATTGGCAATGAAGTGATGGCAGCAGGAGGAAGTGAAGGCCCTAATGGGCCCTGATGACAGTGGGATCACAGCGAGATGGTGGAGCAGGTGAGCGGAAGCACCAGGCCAAGGCGGGTGTAAGTGGGGCCTGATCGCCCTGCTGATCACCCTGCAGACGGCGACCAGTGGTGGTGGTAGGGGGTAGGGCTGCCACCCGGCTCTCAGGAGCTGAGGGAGCTGAGCAAGGGGCCCGGCCCTGACCGATCACCCCGCAGATAGCGACCATTGGCCGGCAGGCCCTGATCTCCTGATCAGGGCTGGGCCCTGGGCTGGGATGGGACTGGGATTGGGTGGCGGTGACCAACCTCTCACAGTGCCCAGGTGGGGGGCTACGACCTCTTGCCAGCTACCTGGGGGCAGGGGTGACAGGGACGGAGGTGTGGTGAGAATGTGGGGTGTCTGCCAAGCACACTCTCACTCCCCCAGCTACACTCCCCTGGGACACCAGGGCTCCCATGCCAGGGAAGCCCCCATGCTCAGGTGCCAGGCGCCAGTGAGGAGCCCACCCCATACCCACATGGCCTCTTCCAGGTGAGCCAGGCTGCAGCTGCTGGGACCACAGGGGCCAGTCAGGGACCTACCCTTCCATGCCAGAGGCTTGCACTTTGATCGCCGGCCAGGCCTAGGGACCGCATCCATGCATGAATTTCATGCACTGGACCGCTAGTATGTTTATAGAATGAATGATTTTTTTAAAGGAAATCAGAACATAGCTGAATTGATGTTTACAGAATAGGCAGTGATTAGTGTGCATTCTATGTTAATATAATGAGCAAAATACCATTGCTTATTTCTGAATAGGTTATTCATACTAGATGCATTAGTCAGGGTTTCTAGCATTAATTTAGATTTATTCCACAGTTGCAAATGTTGTTCTTACAGCAGAGCACACCTAGAACTTTTCCATATTTTCATTTCTCTGTTATTTATTTGTGTTCATGGATCTCAGTAATGCATTATAGCCCTTACACAGTAATAAGAAAGAGTAACTACAGGAGCAGTAGTCAAGCTAGGCTCTTGCCAAGTGTAGCATTTGGATGGCAGTGAATGTGAAGATAATTAATTAAATTGAAATTATTAATAATTAAAAATATGTAGCTGAAAACAAATCACACATCCATTCTCTTGGTTTTTAAAATAGAATCAGCTGACTCAAAGGTATATAATTGGAGAGTAGTGATTTTATGTTCTATGAAATGCTAATAAAGAGATTTTTTTTCCAAAAGTAAAAGTAAATAAATGCATGTTATGTGGTCAATTATGTTTGTGAATGAAAAAGGAAAACTGGAAGTAGATATAAGTTGAGCCAAAAGGGGTTCTGTCATTGACCATAGTTCTTTTCTAGATTTGGTAGAAATAATAATTCCAAATTACCTTATATAAGGATTTATTGGCAAATATACAGCCAAAGGACTTCTTTATGAGATACCATTTCTCACAGAGCACTAGCCTTTTTGAGTGTGAAACAGTTTTATAAATGAAATATGTCTAATAGACTTAAGGATATTAAAATGTGCTTTGAAATATTGTGACATCATGTTTTTCTTCAAAAAAATAAAGGAAAGAAACCATTGAACCTGAAAATTAGCTTTCAATTCAGCTCCTCAAAGAAAAAAGGAAAACAACGATTTTTAAAGGATTAGTATTTTTTATTATTCTTTGAACCCAAAATTCAAGGTGTATAATAGATTGCCTAAGTAGCCCTGATCTATGGGGAAGTAGAAATTGTTCCAACAAGACTTAAAATCATTTGAATATTGACTATTTTTTAAACTTAGCTTTACTCTTTCCTTTTTTCTGTAATATTTATGAATGCAAAACTTCTTGGGAAAGGTGGAGGAAAGCATCCATCTCTACCAAAACAGGCCCCACATTTTTGTTGTACCAATTATAAAATATATGAATTCTTTCCCCAATAATAGATACAATCTATAGCTATTAGGCAGTAGAAATCCAAGAGATGGATGCAAACAATGTTACCAGCATGTTTAGCACTTTGCTAATTCTTTGTCATGCATGCCCTTTTAAAAAATCCTATGATTTCTTAGTACATAAATTACAGTAATGCTTCACAATGGTTTGTGCTTAAAAAATAATATTGCAGAATTTTAAAAAGGCATACAATAAATGCCTCTGCCAACAATATCCCAAAGATAGAATATGATATCACTTAGGGGATGAATATCTGAATCACCTGTTTTTAGCTTAAGTTATTTTTTAATCTCTCTTGACAACTGAATACCACAGAAACAATTGCATTAGTCATGGAGACATCTGATATAGTCCTAAGGTTGGTCACAGAATTTCAAGCCAAGCATTTTAAATTATACTTTCACAGATGGAAACTAATATAGATGGTGCCAATTTCAGTTGGTGGTTAAGATAGATTGGTAGCAAACATAGATATAGAATGTACTTTTAACAATTATCAAGTTAATATATTATTTCTTTTTAAATTTAATTTAATTTTTTAATTAGAGTTGAGGTACAGTATAGTTTCAGGTATACAACTCAATGATTGGACATTCATATGTTAAAAGTGATCATCCTGATAAATCTAGTACCATCTAATGCCATACATAGTTATTATAATATTATTGACTATATTTCCTATGCTGTACTTTACATCCCCATGCCTATTCTGTACCTGCTACATTATTTCTAAAACAATTCCTCTTATATTGGGAGAAACACATATGTGGCACTCCCACCTGTGAGAAAAACACTAGAAATGGAAATGTTTCCTTGAGCCAAGAGTATATATGTTTGGTAGGAGTAAACTTTCAATTTAAAAGTGTGTGTGCACACACACAAGGTCTTACTCAAGTAAAGTCTTCTGAAGTGTCTTTTAAGGATTTAAACCTAAATGTAATGTCTTAATTTAAAACCAACTCTGTAAATAAAACTCTATCTCCTGTGCCCCAAGAACAGTGGGTAAGACATCTATAGGTAGTATAAAAAATGCCAAAGCTACTATGTTTAGCAGAATGGCAGTGTTCCAATTCTTTTAACTTTAGATTTCAATGTTATCACCCCCATTAGTGAATGTAATTTCCTGTAATATAAGTCTTTGACAGAAATGTGCTGTTTTCTGAAGATCTGAACTCTGTGTGTATACCCTTAGTGAATTTGTTTGATTCATAAATATGTTCCTACATGTGACTTGCTTAAACCATCTTATTGGCTATTAGTATATTATATAACATGTTCTGAGAATTTGCTCTATGACATTTTATGAAAAATTGGCATATGAAGGTTTATATGAACGTATTAAGATTAGAAATCTAATTTTGACACCAATTTATATACCTGAAAACTTCACTTGGAAAATATTAATATTAAATGACTAACCCATTTATGTAATCATCCTTAGCTTTTCTGAGATTAGTGAGAGCCTTGCATTGTCAAAATAATAAAGTCAATTATCTTTTTCGGAGAGAAAATCATGAAAGATCATTGCCTAACAGTGTGCCTGAGGGACTGGAAATGAAAAGATCTTTGAGTTCATTAATTTCACTAATGCGGATAATATAATACCTATTTTTCATTCATATTCTGAGGATATATGAGATTTTTGTCAGGCTGCAGTAATATATCAATAATTATTCCACAGAGGCACCTCAGTAATCAATGTGCATTGTAAGGTACAGAGTAGACACTGGGGAAAATGCAAGCTAATGTATGAAATTTATAAAAGAAAGATATACCGGTAGTAATTCATTTTAATTGTAGTAGAATCTATGGTACCTAGAGAGTAACTAGTCTGTTTTTTGTAATTCCAGTTTCCATTACTTAGCTTATATCTATAAAGATTGGCTGATTATAAATATAGTGTTCATTTTCCCAGATCAATAAAAGGGGAGTGAGGGCATTTAATACTGAAATCTTTTCAAATATAGATGATTAAACTAAACAAAATTTCACTTAAATTTGCATTCTCCTTAATAAATTAAATTTAATGATACCTTTACTATTCAAATACAAGGAATAGCTCTAATTTTCCTTCATTTTTAAAGAAAAAGATCTTTACTAAACACAATATACTAGCAAATAACATAGTATTATTATAATCAACTATATTATTATAACCAACTAAATTATATGTGAGAGTAGAAAGTAGAGACAAGTTGTGTTTAGTCAAATTGAAAAGAATAAATCAGAAGATAATGCAAAAGGAAAAGGATACATATTAGTTTCAAGTAAAATTCAACATATAGTATAAAGTGAGACGATGTTCACATTTGGATACAGTGAGGTTTAGAATATATTAAAAGGAACTCAGGATAAGTTGAGCAGTATGGATTTAGCAAGGAAAATGTTTTCTTTCTTCATTTAAAAATTGTAAACATTAAGAACTGATTGAAAAAGAAAGACCAGGTTGTTTGGAATCCTTGAGAAGGATATCATAGTAAAGATACAATACAAAGAAAATGTCTTTGAGAGAGAAATATTAAAAATATAAATAATAGTAAAATATAGCCATAAAACTTGTCATTTTATAAAATAATTTCTATGCACTATCAAATTTTATGTAATAAATATTTATCAAATATCCTATACCAAGCCCTCTTCTTGGTAGGTGGGTTCTATCAGAATACAAAACAGAAGAGGCCCTGACCTCTATGAACTTATATTTTAGAGGTGAACATGATAAAACAAAAAATCAACTTAAGAAGTAATTTTTGTAAACTTTTTTGAATTTGACAGTGCTATGAAGAAACATAATGCAGAGGTAGGGGGTTTGCAAGTTGATTTTTAGAGGCTGGTCAGACTGCAATTTTAGATAGGGCTGTTTAGGGAAGTATCTTCAAAAGGTGATGGTTTTGCAAGACCTGAAGGAAGTGACCACTTTACGAACTACACAAATTTAAAGTTTCTTTATGTAACCCGAACCCTACTATTAGATTAATATTTTATAATCTATATTAAGCAGAAGGCGTTATGTATCTAGTAAGATTACTGAAATTGTAGTAAATTATTAGCCTCTCACTCTAGAACTTTCATAACCATTTTTCAAACAAAGATATTAACGTGATATTTTCAAGCTGTCCTGTACTTTTTAGAAGCTCCATAAAACATGTAGTGTAATAGTTTCCATAATGTAATGATAAAGATTGTACAAGCTTCTTAGAAGCTATGTTATTTTATAGGACAGTATGTTTCAAGAGTAAAATTTTAGCTAGTACAGCTTGGTATTTCCATATGAGAAAATGATTAACTGCTACTCTGTATCTTTAGTCAAAAGACGGCAGAGCAGATTAAATACTAATCATTTCCTTACTAAGCAGTATAGCAAAACCAAACTCATGTTAAGATAAAATGGTAAGACATACAAAAATGATTACCAATATTGAATTTTTAATGAATAATCCTAATATGACTCTTTGCTATTTTGTGAAGATAAAGATGTATATTATAATAGTTGCCATGGTTTCCACATGTGCAGTAGATAGACTGTGGGAGGAGTGTGATTTGTTAATATTAACACCAAACCATACTGAGACTCCTCATTTAAGTAGTGGTATGTGAATATATTTTGTTCATATAATTTGAGAAAAAAATCTTAATTCTTATTGAAGTGAAATAGGTGAAACTACTTAAATTGTTTGTTGAAACTACTAAGTCACCATATTTTTTTCCACATTTAAAAAAAAATAAGATACCTACCTTATCATTATTAGTAAGATCCATAGAGATGAAACGTTTTTGGAGAGATTGATATGTGAACATATAAAAGATTATGGGGAACACAAACTCACTAGAGAAACAGTGTATCAAACCTTTTAAAACAAAATACTTTAGCCCTGTCTGGTGTGGTTCAGTTAGCTGGGCGTCATCCTGTGCACTAAGGGATTGACAGCTCAATGCGCTAGATCACAATGTTTCTCTATCTCTCCTCCTCCTTACCTGTCTTTCTAAAATCAATAAAAACATATTAAAATAATTTATGATGACTGAATAATAAGTTGAAAGAATGAACCTCTAAGACTTATTCACCCAGCAAGTAAAATACCTTCAAGAAGGTAAAATATTTTGTTAGTCTATGCAAAGCAGTTCTTGTAGGAAAGAATTTGAGAAGATATTTTTGTTAACTTAAGGTTATTCTATATAAATTAAAGTATTGTCCTCAAATATGTATCCTTGCTGGTAATATATTGTACCACAGGATCATATTCCTATCTTTGCTTCATTTTAATTGACTAATATTTAAATTTATGATCTAATCTAATTTATATTTTTATATTTTTACTTCTACATCATTTTATGTCCCCAGTAAGTCTACTGAAAATAAATAACCCTATGGAAATTTTACATCAATAATACTAGACAACATTTAATGTTACAGTATTTATAATTACTATTGCAAGTTTATGTTAACATAATCAAACTTTCACTGAAAAACTTACAATAAGCAAATATGTGGCTTCATGTATGTTATATGTGTGGGGTTTCCTGTCATTTTTATGATGGTGCTTATTACTCAAATGCAAAACCATTTTCACAGTATGAAGTGTTTAGTTTTCCATGATTTCTCAGATTATTT
>NW_005371125.1:809838-814291 GCF_000412655.1 Myotis brandtii | reverse complement strand
AAGGCTATTTAATACTATAATTAAAATTATTATAATATATGCATATTTTCTAATTTAAACAATAATTTATTTTACTTCTCTCTCAAGGAGATGTCAATTTATATTTATTTAAAATTTATTTTTATAATTCTTATGTAGTTTATCTTCAGATGACATGATTATGATAAATAAATATGAATAAATTTAGCTAAAATAATCAGATTAAATCATTGAGGTTCAATGCCCATTTTATTGATTGTCATTTTAATTGTTTTAACATTGTATAGAAACAACTTCCTTTTTAAAATAACTCATTAAATACTATTTTTGTATCAATATTAATAAATCCTAATAATAATTGCTCGTGAAGAGATTAATAAACTCTGTGAGTTGCTTAGAGTTTTTCTACAAATACACATCTTAATTCAGATAATTTTCACACTTTTATTTTTATTTTAAAAGTGTTTTTTCTATACTACTATCCTCTATATTTCATTGTTTGAATAATAAGACTATTAGCACCTTTCAACATGTCCATGAATTATAATTAAATAACAAAAAATATAATATTTTTCTTAAAAGCTCATAATAAGAGCCAAAATTTTGTGGCTCAATGTAGGTTTTTTAAAAAATAATCTATAAAGATATGATCTGAAGCCAACATATACATGAGATGCATAGCATTCTTCTTTTAAATGGAAAAGAAAACATTATTTTCTATGAAAATATACAATGTAACATCAGCAAATAAAATCTTTCTACCATTAAAAAAAGACTGTCATTTATTTTCCAGTGACTAACTTACTCTATGAAAAACCTAAAGCCTCTTGAGTGACAGAATTCTACAAAGTTCAATGCAATTCTAATAAAAAGAATACATGATTTTCTTTAAAAATGCAATAAAGAAAATATTATCCTCTCTGGAGAGCTATCTTTCTAGGTACTTCGATGTACAGAAGAAAAATGTTTCAACTAATTTTATTATTAATGATGCTCAACACAATTATTCATCATAAAAGATCAAAATTCTTCAGCACATAACTTGTCTTTCAAAAAATGTGTTCCTTATATCTAGATTATAAAACCACTCACTTCCATTTTCTTTTTCATTTAGAATATGAAAAACTAGTGAGATTATCAGATTTCTACAAATATTTAAAAGGGTTATGCTTTTTTTTCTGTTTTAAGAAAATTCTAAAATCATTACTCAGTTTATAGTCTCATGAATTATCAGGACCCTGTGATCCTTGATTATACAGAGTAATCATGCAACCTATGAAAAGTTGGCCCTTAATAACTTTGAAATTTTGTTTTTACAGAGTGCCATGATTTCCTATAGATACATGTATATTCTCTAAATCTTTCTTAAATTAGAATATTACATAAAATTGACTTTCATACTACTAATATGATCTACAGTTATCAAAATAGCACTAAATTGTTATTCAAATCAACAATTTTGGGTCACCTACTTTGAAAATATAGACATGTTAAGAAGATACATTGTAATAGACTTAATTTTCAAGCCTTACCTCCCTGATGATCCCTACTAATCACAAAGTAGAATTAAATCTGTAGGTAACTCTAAAAAACGAACAAAAAAACAAAAGAAAACTTTTATAAATAGACTACAAGCCATCATGAATTCAGGGTCATTATTTGGAAGAAAAAGTTTTATAATAATACATAATCTAGAATAGAAGGATATGCTATACTCAAATTATCTAAAGTTATCAAAAGCCAATCTCATTTTCTAAATATGTGAAAGATAAATGACAATATAGAGATTCTAAGATTAAAACAAACTTTGTTAATAGCATAGAAGACAGACAATTGAAGGAAGAAACTAAAGAAGGAGGGAGGGATGAGAAAGGGTGGAAGAAAGAAAGGGAGGAAGAAAGGGAAGAAGGAAGGAACAAAGAAGAGAAGGGAAAAAGGAAATTTTAGAACCAACAGCATTCTGACAATTTGTATTTCCCTTGTGGATAAAATGGGTAAGTTTGGGGTATCAGCATAGGACCTCCATTAATGACCTCCATTAATAATTGGAATAGAACCCTGAGATTAAAGCAGGTACAATTTCATTATTGAATTTCCCTTGTGGGCATGATTCTACATATTTTACATTTGCCATAAACTGGTTGAGTAAGATAGCAATATTCCTTAAAGGAGTGTATTATTTTAAGATGTTAGTTCTTTTCTTAGGTGCATACTGTATTTTCATAGGTATAAAACATTATTTTTTTCTAAAATCATTAGACTGAAAATCGAGGGGCGTCTTATACTAGTACACATAATTCAGCTGAGGAGGAAGCAGTAAGGTTGCCTAGCTGCCCATACCTTGTCAAACAGGCTTTCTTCAATCAGGAGCCTTATTGTTACTGATGTCAGCTGATGACATAATTGGAGGTGGAGGTGGAGAGTGGGCAGATGCAACAGGGACCCCAGCATTCTGAGCCCATAAAGATGTCAAAAAATAAAAAGATAAATACCAATAAGCAATTGTCTTACTCTGCAAAAGTCAAACTGAGTGTAATCAGCTATGCAAAAGAGCATGGAAATAGAGCTGCAGAGAGACAATTTGGACCTCCTCCCACTGAGTGTATGATCAGACAGTGGAGAAAACAGGAAGAACAACTCCTTAAGATGTCAAAAAAGAAGAAGGCCTTAAGAGGAAAACCAGCAAAATGTTTAAAATATTGATTTCTTAATTTTGGGTTGGAAAAGTGTGGGGCATCTTATACATGGGGGTTGTCTTATACAAGGAAAAATACAGTAAGTTACTCCTGGAGAAAATACAATTATATTTTCCTATAAAATAGATTTTATGAAGAACACAGCTATTGGAGAATAGAAAAAATATTGGCTGTTTAACAAAAGTATAGCAAAATATTTTATTCTTGATTTATTTTCTTTAGTAGGACTACAAAAACTTTCAGATCTATGTTAGATTTAGTTAGCTAAGGAAGTACACTGTGAATTTGGCAAAAGGGATTTTACATTGCCTTTTCTTTTTCTTTTTTTGCTTTTATTTTATTTTATTTTATTGGGTCTTACCTTCTTTGTTCTTCTATGAACAGCTACCACTGGAGACATCTTAATATTTAACTTTATCATATAATTTTATTTTAGTTAAGATTGTTGGATACATTCAGTTAAAATAGGATATTTTAGAATCACTTTAATAAAGGCCTAAATTATTTAAAGTGGACATTCAATGTCTTATTGTCCTCCCTTGGTGCACTAATATCACTCACTGTTGTGAGGTGGAACAATTTTTCTCCTCAAAGTGAACATACTTATTATAACTTTAGGAAAAACCAGTGAAAAAGAACTAGCTTCTAGGTCTATTGGAAAGCACTATTACCAACAGAAATTCTACATATAACCCCTTTTAGAAAGTGTTAACTCTTTCTGTGAATTAAGGTAGCATTGTGGCCATATGGCAAGAACTTAAAAAATTAATAGTTAATTCTCTATTAGTTCCTAGCTTCTCTATTAGTTCAAGATTTTAAAAAAATATGTTTTTATTGATTTCAGAGAGGGAGTGGGAGAGAGAGAGATAGAAACATCAATGATGAGATAGAATCATTGATCAGCTGCCTCCTGCACAGCCCCTACCGGGGATTGAGCCTGCAACCTGGGCATATGCCCTTGACTGGAATCAAACCTGGGACCTTTCAGTCTGCAGGCCGATGCTCCCCACTGAGCCAAACCAGCTAGGGCAGTTCAAGATCTTTTTATAAACTATTCGGAAATTACATAAAAGGTGAGAGATCTGTGATAAAGTTAATTGGTTATAAAATAAAACATAATGAAATAACAGGTTTATTTTTTTAATGTTGCTTAAGGCAATATTCCTTATTTGGAAACATAGTGCTATTTATTTATTTTTTACTTTATTTTTATTATTGACACTATTACAATTGTCCTCATTTTCCCTGCTTCGGGCCCCCTAATCCCCCGCTTCCCTCTGACCATCACCACACTGATGTCTGTATCCATGGTCTATACCAGTGGTCGGCAAAGCGCAGTTCACGAGCCACATGCAGCTCTTTGGCCCCTTGAGTGTGGCTCTTCCACAAAATACCACGTGCGGTATTTTAAATATGAGGGAAGCTTTTCTCAACAGGTTTCAGGAATTCAGAAACAGCAAAGCGACGTTAGCCTTTGTTAAAAAACCTCAATGCTACTGTAACAATTAAACTTTCCTCCCTTTAATATTGACGTTGGCAACTTTGAAATGCAATTGCTGGATTTAAAAAACAAAGAACTGTGGAACTCGAAATTTGAAAGTCTTTGTGCTGATACAGAAATATTGGAGAAAAACAAATGTGAACTTAGTTCACAGCACAAGTGGTCTGCTTTGAAAGACCTGGAGAAGGAAGATATGTTGATTTTTAACACCTGGAATAGTATTCCTGACTCATATAATCAACTGAAAAAACTAGCGTTTGCTGTTCTTTCCTTATTC
>NW_005371125.1:808552-809737 GCF_000412655.1 Myotis brandtii | reverse complement strand
TAAATTGTAAGGAATTTAATTTTATCAATAAATAATATAGTTATTAAGTATGATATCAAGTTTTATTCAACGTACCTATAGTTTAACTAAGACTTAAAACTTTAAGTAAAGTTTATTAAGTTAATTTTAGGGAACGTTGTGGAGTGAAAGAAGATGTAGTGTCGAGGATTGAGAAAGGCATGTTGAGATGGTTTGGACATATAGAGAGGATGAATCAAAGGAGATAGACGAAACAAGTATACAAGACGAGTGTGGATGGGAGAGTTGGAAGGGGTTGACATCAGCGAACGTACCTCAATCAGACTGAGGACGTTTTTAGCAAAGGCCAGCTTAGGAGTACCCTAATTAAGTTAATAACAATGTACCTACCTATATAATTTAAGTTTAAAAAATTTGGCTCTCAAAAGAAATTTCAATCATTGTACTGTTGATACTTGAATCTGTTGACTAATGAGTTTGCCGACCACTGGTCTATACAATAATAGAACAGTCAATTTTAGAGGTGGAATATACCTTAGAAATCATTTTTTCCTGATTCTTCTCAATATTTTCCACCAAAGTATCCCCATCAACAAAGTAGAATCAACTGGACTGGCCATACCAAAGACCTGGGAGTTCCTGAAAATATATTTTTTTAAGTACTGTGTTTTAATTGTTGAAAAACAAGGACATTTGCATTCCACTCTTTATGTTTTCTACATATTAATAAAAATAAAAACAACTTTTTTATGCCATATGATTTTATTTATGCCACTACCCTTAAATTAGAATCAGCAAAAGTCCTTTCATTGTCTACATCAAAATACTCAAATTTAGCCTGGCATTCAAGGCCCTTTAATATCTGGGTTTATCCTAGTTTCCTTTGCAACATGTGTATCTAACCATCACTGCTTCGATAATGATCCATTTCAGATAAACAGTTTTTTTCAACCTACAGCACTTCTCTGCTCTTAATTTTTTAATTAACATATTTTATCATTATTTAAATTAATTTTTAATAATACTTCAATACATCATTTGTATATTATATTGTGTGTTTACCACCCAAAGTCAAGTAATCCTTTAATTCCTACAATAAATTATTGAAATAACTTCATGAGTCTTATAATCTACTAGAGGCCCAGTGCACAAAAATTTGTGCCCTCGGGGGGAGGGGGGGGTCCCTCAGCCCGGCCTGTGCCCTCT
>NW_005371125.1:805291-807352 GCF_000412655.1 Myotis brandtii | reverse complement strand
TCCTGTTCTCTTCAGTGCCTGGCTGCCAGCCGCCATCTTGGCTGGCAGTTAATTTGCATATCGCCCTGATTAGCCAATGGGAAGGGTAGCGGAGGTACGGCTAATTACCATGTTTCTCTTTTATTAGATAGGATTCCCTGCATTCTATCAGACTCATCTGTCTGTGCCCTATTCTACTACAACTGTCAACTACAGACAGTCCTGCAAAGAAGCCTTACTGTCTTGCCTATGTGCCTTCTAGCGGCTAGCCTTTCCCATTGGCAATATCCCACTTTCACAAATATTTTCATACTGAATTAGACTTTTCTTTGTTCTTTGAGCCCTCAAAAACCACCAAATCTTGAATTAGCACTTTCTAATGTAATTATTTGTTTACATACATGTGTTCTCCATTAGAATATGAGGCTTAATAGAAGGGTTCCTGTGACATTTATTTTGTTTCTTTAGTGCTTTACACAATATCTAACACAAGATAGGATCCTCATCATGTTTAAATATCAATGTTTAAAAAACCTTAGAGGTTATCTAGTTCTACATCTACATTTTTAAAAAAGGAACATTGTAGCCCAAACAGTAGAAGGGAATTGCCAAAGTTTATAAGGCTGGAACTATGTTTGGGGTGAAGGGGCTCTTTAAGTGAAAAGTGTAACACATAGATGAAAGAAGTATTTGACCATTAGTATCTGTTTTAGATACTTCTGTAAGATCAATCATGATGGTTTCTAAGCATTCAGATAAAAAACAATAGGTTTATGATAGCACACAATTATTTTTTTAGCTTTGCTTATTTCCAAATTGACTACATTTTAGCAAAAAAAAAATGTTTAATATATTCTTGCACTTGATAGTACTATGATTCTGATATAACCAAAGGAAATGTGAATTATTCTTTTAAAATTCACTCTAAGCATAGCTTGAGGTTTGGAGAAGTCTATCATAAAGTACAACACTTAATACTTAGGAGAAAGAGCACTACTATATTTCCATAACCATAATTTCCCTTACAAGAAAGCTGCTCACTACTTGTATATTTGCATTACCATAGCTTTCAGTGCATTTTAGCAAGGTTGTGCCCTTCTCATACTTAAAATATTGATCAATAAGAAGCTTTAGTTTATAAACTATTATATTACAGGATCCTAGAATGTCCCTTTGTCTAGAAATGTATGTTTTCCAGATGACCCAATATTTGAATATACACCATTCAAAATATCACACTTTAATCATGGTCAATCTGCATATTATGCTTTTATTATATAGGATTTATTGTCATGAGTGCTTTGGGAAATCTATAAAAAAATAATTCTTTGCTGAGTTAAAAAATTGAAATGCTACATAACAGATCTCTGTTTCTAAATTTTATGACTAATAAATGTTGTTTATTAAATACTAGTAGCCCTGTGCACAAATCCGTGTGCATGTAGCTTGCTGCCGTGCCCTCCTGTAGCTCTCCACTCACTACCCCGTCCTCCTGTAGCACTCCGCCTGCCATCCCGCCCTCCTATAGCTCTCAGCCACTTGTAGATCAGTTGTGATGTTATGGCATCCTGGCTAATTTGCATATTCCTCTATTATTATATTAGATTCCATTTAAAAAATAAAAATAATATGCTTAGTTCATATTAACTGAAGATGGATCTAATTTCAGATATACTACAGATCTTTGAAAAAGTTATTCTGGTGAATGTGATTTTGAATTCAATACCTATATCCAATTGACATCAGCAGGAAATCCTATCTAATAAAAGAGTAATATGCAAATTAACCATCACTTTGCGATAATGATGGCGGCACCCACAGCAATAAGGAGGGAATATGCAAATTGATGTGACAAAGATGGTGGCACCGGCCTGAACCACGGAGCCGGCCAGAGAGTGGGTGGGAAGGTTTGGTGTCCTGCATCACCCAGCAACCCAGGAATGGGTCTAGGGTGATCAGGCCAGGAAGGGAGGGCAGTTGGGAGTGATCAGGCTGGTGGTGGGGGAAGTTGGGGGCAAGCAGGCCGGCAGGGGGGGCCAATTGGGGGCAAGTAGACCATCAGTGGGGGAAATTGGGGGTGAG
>NW_005371125.1:782866-805120 GCF_000412655.1 Myotis brandtii | reverse complement strand
GGTTAGGGGCGATCAGGCAGGCAGGCAGGTGAGTGGTTAGGAGCCAGCGGTCCCGGATTGTGAGAGGGATGTCCGGCTGCAGGTTTAGGCCCGATCCCTGTGGAATCGGGCCTAAACTGGCAGTCGGACATCCCCCAGTGCAAATTTTGTGCACTGGGCCACTAGTGTTCAATAAAAATAGTATTTGTTGCTGTTCCTTTGGTCTAAATATTACCATATAATCAGCTATATACAATCCAAAATAATCCATCAAAACATATTAATGAAATGATTTTATTAAAACTCCAGGAGATATAAGAAAGTAGAATATGAAGTTAGTTACTATATTTTTATATCACTTAGTCAATAATGGTGAAAACTATATTTGAGAATATGCAAAGACCAAATATCAATTTAAAAGCAGACAATGAATTGGTTCTATTAGTATTTCCTTAAAAAAGTGAGTTAACTTGACTTCTTTCTAATTGTAACTAATTGGAGAGAGAAATAGAAATTACAAATAAATGTTGCTGTTTAAGGAAATATGTATGCACATCTGTTTAAGCATATTTATATCAATTAAATCCAAATTTAGAAATACAGGCTCTAAAGAATAACCTGAATGAGTTTTGTTTTACTTTTTAAAATATACATATTTACCCAAAGGAATGTGGTAAAACTAATGCTGGATGATACTCCTTGCCAAATATGCCTGCATTTCAACTGTAATAAAATTTTAAACAACTATTTTTACTTCATTGCTGTATATTTTAAAAGTAAATATTTTAAGGTAACTGAGCACGTAGTTTCCATTTAACCTTAAGTATTCCATTTTTAAAAAACAATTCAACATTTTCATGAGTTTTTGTACCCCAGTGATATTGAATATTTTGGTGTTTTTGAAAACACTGTGTTTTCTAGATTTCAATGTTTTAAAAATTATTAGAGTTACCATAGATACAAAGAACACACTCATGGTTACCAGAGGGGTAGGGGGTTTGGGTGCTAGGAAAAAAAAAGGTGAAGGGATTAAGAAGTACAAATTGTAGTTATAAAAGAATCATGGGGATTTAAAATACAGCATAGGGAACATAGCCAATAATATTGTAATAACTAAGTATGGTGCCAGGTGGGTACTTGAATAATCAGGGAGATCACTTTGTAAATTCTATAACTGCCTAACCACTATGCTGTAAACCTGAAACTAATATAAAATAATGGGTCAACTATAATTGAAAAATAAATTTTTAAAAATTACAAGAATTATTCTAAGATAACTTGAAGCCAGACCTGAAAATTGACTTTCACCAGAGCTAATAAATATCCATGAGGTGGGGGGAGGGGCAATGGGGGGATAAGGACACACATGTAATTCCTCAATCAATAAATAAAAAAAAGAAATATCCATGAGGAATAATAGAATGAAACATAGGTAATTTTCAATAATAAAAATTATTGTTTTTAATTATATATTAATCCCTAAATATCTCTGAAACAGTTTAGAAGATGTATTTAAACACCCAAAATCTTTAAATAAGATTCCATCATTACCAGCATCATTTTATTGTGAACTCTGGGAAAACATACAACTGAAAGCATTATAATTGTACAAAATCTACACTAATAAAAGAGAAACATGTAAATTGACCATCCCTCCTCTATGCCCACCAGCCAGTCAGAGGAATATGCAAATCAATCAACAAAGATGGCGGTTAATTTGCATACACAGGCACCGAGTGAAGACCGAAGACTGAAGACAGCGTAGAAGGAAGCCAAGCGCTGCAGAAGGGAGTGAAGCAGCGGAGAAGGGAACGGAGCTGAGGCAGTGGAGATGGGAGCGGACCTGAGGCAGTGGACAAGGGAGGGAGTGAGGCAGCAGAGAAGGGAGCGAAGCCCGCCGAAGCTTTGCTCCCTTCTCTGCTTCACTCCAGCCTCAGGAAGCCCTATTCTTGCAGGAATCTTCCTGCTACGGGCCTCTAGTATTTTATAATAGGGTTAGAGCCTCCCAACTTCCCCCACTCCTTGACTCCCCCCTCTTCCACCTGGCCTGGTAAATACACTCTCCAATAAAACTTAGTGTATGTTAAAAAAAATAAAAATAAAAATGAGAAAGGTTAAAAAATAAAACTTTCAAAGAAACTTAGTCAGTTATTTACAGAACAAGTTATTTATGTCTTTTAAAAGTGTTGCTAAATGACTATCAATTTCTAATCTGAAGCAAAATAAAATTTATAGATGTATTTCTTATTTTATCTGACTGTGCAATAAGATTATTGAAAATAGGTTTTAGAATTGAATTCAATTTTGAATTAGTTGCTTATACTTTCATGTTACAAGATAATGAAAATGAAATATTTAACCTCTCCCTCAACTTAGGGAATTCTCACTAATTAAAATATCTCTTTCCATTTCATCATTGATCCTTTGTTTTGAAGGAGAAAAGTGATGAAATATTAAACAGTCCTAATACAATTCACTCAGTAATTGGGGCAGGCATTGTGCAAAAATGGGAAGAATACAAGGTTTTGAACAAATAGGCAATGCGTTTTAAATCTGTTTCAGTCACTTAATTAGTTGTGTGAACTTATAAATTTATTTAATCTCTTGACTTTCAGTTTCCATATCCATTACATTAAAAAAAAAAGCAATTTCCTAATCAACTAGTCGGCTGATGGGCATTTAGGCTGTTTCCAAATCTTAGCAGCTGTAAATTGTGCTGCTGTGAACATAGGGATGCATATATTCATTCTGATTGGTGTTTATGATCTCTTGGGATATATTCCTAGAAGTGGAATTACTGGGTCAAATGGGAGTTCCATTTTTAATTGTTTGAGGAAACTCCATACTGTTTTTCACAGTGGGTGCGCCAGTCTGCATTCCCACCAGCAGTGCACGAGGGTTCCTTTTTCTCCACATCCTTTCCAAAACTTGTCCTTGTTTGATTTGTTGATGATAGCCATTCTGACAGATGTGAGATGGTACCTCATTGTCCTTTTGATCTGCATCTCTTGGGTGATTATTGACTTTGAGCATTTTTTTCATAGGTCTCATGGCATTCTATATGTCCTCTTTCAAGAAGTGTCTATTTAGGTCCTTTGCCCATTTTTGATTGGATTGTTTATCTTCATTTTGTTAAGTTCTGTGAGTTCACTATAACTTTTGGAGATTAACCCCTTATTGGATGTAACATTGGTAAATATGTTCTCCCATGCAGTGGGCTTTCTTGTGTTTTGTTGATGGTTTCTTTTGTGGTGCAGAAGCTTTTTACATTGATGTAGTCCCATTTGTTTATTTTCTCCTTAGTTTTCACTGTCCTAGGAGCAGTATCAGTAAATATAATGCTATGAGATATGTCTGATATTTTGCTCCCTGTGGATTCTTCTAAGGTTTTTTTGGTTTACCATCTTATGCTTAAGTCTTTGATCTATTTTGAGTTTATTTTTGTGTCTGGTGTAAGTTGGTGGTATAGTTTCATTTTTTTTGCATGTATCTGTCCAATCTTCCCAAAACCATTTATTGAAGAGATTATCATTACTTCATTGTATGTTCTTGCCTCCTTGTCAAATATTAATTGAGCATAATTCTTGGATTGATTCTCTGTTCTGTTCTATTGGTCTATATGTCTGTTCTTGTGCCAGTTCCAGGCAGTTTTGAGAACAGTGGCTTTGTAACATAGCTTTATATCTGGTATTGTGATCCCTCCAACTTTGTTTTTCTTTATCAGGATTGCTGTGGCTATTTGGGGTCTTTTTTTATTCCATATGAATTTTTGGAGAGTTTGTTTTAGGTCTGTGAAATATGCCATTTGGTATTTCAATGAGGATTGCATTGAATTTATAAATTGCTTTGGGTAATATGGACATGTTAATGATGTTGATTCTACCAATCCATGAACAAGTTATGTTCTTCCACTTGTTTATATTTTCTTCTATCTCTTTTGTCAGCATCCTGTAGTTTTCTGAGTACAGGTATTTTAACTCTTTAGTTAAGATTATTCCTAGGTATCTTAATGTTTTTGGTGCAATGGTAAATGGGATTGTTCTTTTAGTTTCTATTTCTGTCAGTTCATTATTGGTGTATAAAAATGCCATAGCTTTCTAGGTTTTAATTTTGTATCCTGCTACATTGCTGAATTCATTTATTAAATCTAGTAGTTCTTTGATGGAGTCTTTAGGGTTTTCTACGTACCATATCATGTTATCTGTGAATAATGACAATTTTACTTCTTCTTTTCCAAATTGGATACCTTTTATTTCTTCTTCTTGTCTGATCACTATGGCTAGCACTTTTAATAGTATGTTGAACAGGAGTGGTGAGAGTGGGCATCCCTGTCTTGTTCCTGTTTTTAGGGGAAATAGTTTTAATGTTTACCCATTACTTATGATGGTAGCTATAGGTTTGTCATATAAGCCTTTTATTATGTTGAGGCTTGATCCTTCTATTCCTTCTTTGGAATACTCTGCTGATATAAAAAAGAAAGAACTCTTACCATTTGCAATAGTATGAATGGACCTGGAGAGCATTATGCTAAGTGAAATAGTCAGAGAAAGATAAGTATCATATTATCTCACTCTTTTGTAGAATATAATGAACTACATAAACTGATGAACAAAAATGGATCCAGAGACATAGAGGCATCGAACAGACTGCCAAACCTCAGAGGGAGGGTTGGGGAGAGTGGGGGGTGGGTAAAAGATTAACTAAGGGGCTTGTATGCATGCGTATAAGCATAACCAATGGACACAGACAGTAGGGGGATGAGGGCCTGTGCTGGGGTGCAGGAGTACACGGCGGGGGAGGGGAGGTCAATGTGGAAAAAGGAGACATATATAATACTTCCAACAATAAAGAATTTTTTTTAAAAAAATAAAATAAATAAAGATTAATTACTAACAAACAAACAAACAAAAAAACAATTTCCACTTTAGCTGTTTTTCTCAGTGGATAGAGCATTGGCCCATGGACTGTATGGTCCCGGGTTTAATTCTGGTCAAGGGCACATATCTCTGTTGCAGGCTTGATCCCCCAGACATTGTTGGGGCCTGTGTGGGAGGCAACCAATCAATGTGTTTCACATCAATCTTTCTCTCTCTATGTCTCTCCCCCTCCCTTCCACTGTCTCTAAAAAAATCAATGGAAAAATATCTTCAGGTGAGGATTAATAAAAAAAAGTTTAAACCACCCCCACAATTTCTTACCTTACAAGGTTGTCATCTATAATAATAAAAGTGTAATATGCTAATTAGACAGCCAAACGACCTGCTGGACATCATTGCAGACGTCCTTCCGGATGAAGCTGCCACAGTGGAGGCCGAGGCAGAGGTGGTTAAGGGCAATCAGGCAGGCAGGCAGAGCAGTTAAGGGTGATCAGGCAGGCAGGCAGAAGGGTTAAGGGCAATCAGGCTGGCAGGCAAGTGGTTAGGGGTGATCAGGCACGCAGGCAAGTAGTTACAGGCGATCAGGCAGGCAGGCAGGTGTGCAGTTAGGAGCCAGCAGTCCTGGATTGCAAGAGGGTGCAGGCTGGACTGAGGACCCCCCCCATGCAAGAATTTCATGCACCAGGCCTCTTGTAACAAATAAAATATCACGTGAACTGTAGCACACACTGAATCTGGCATGTAGTTGGCTCTTAATAAATGTGATTAATATTTAATGGTGAGTCAAACTATATGTTGAATACTGTGCCACACAACAGCACACACACTTAAAAACTTATTCATGCATTGATACACACTCAGCAATCTGTAAAAAATCATGTAAAAACATTAAAACATTAAAAATCAAAATCATTTAGGCATAAATACTGTTAAAATATTAATGTAATACTGACTTACTCCAATCATTTCTAAAATTTCAGTATATACCATTTTTTTTGCTTTGGTTTTAAAATACCGGGATCATAAACTATTTGATGTCTTTATTTTATACCATTAGCTCTTCCAATATCATTAACTATTTATAGGTCTATGCTCAACCATTGAGCAACACTGGCTGGACTCCTCTGTTGTTTTTAAATGATGCAGTTTAAATTTTACCATATGCAACAAAAATGTTTTCTCTAATGAAATGTACATGTACAGTTTTATGTGTATACCTTGCTAGAAAAAATTAGTAGTTATTATTGCCATATCTTGGAACTATATTAATACATATATTGATTTTTTACAGAGAGGAAGGGAGAGGAATAGAGAGTTAGAAACATTGATGAGAGAGAAACATCGATCAGCTGCCTCCTGCACACCTCCCACTGGGGATGTGCCCGCGAACCAAGGTACATGCCCTTGACCAGAATTGAACCTGGGACCTTTCAGTCCACAGGCTGACTCTCTATACACTGAGCCAAATGTATCAGAGCTTAATTCATATTTTATGAAATACTATTATAGACACTATATCAAGACAGAAAAAAACCTTGTCTAACAAGAATCACTTGCCTGTGTTAGTCTATTGATTAGCATCTTGTATTTCCCAGTGAATGAACTGGCATTTCTGAAAAGCTAAATCACTGCTTGCCAATCACGTTACTTCTTTGAAGTGCCATTATAAAACTACAATTTTTCACTGCATGCAAAAGTAATTCAGTGACCTTCCTGATCATTATAGCTTCATGGTAGCAGGGATAGAGGGGAGAATTTAAAAAAGTAATCAAATTCAATATTGTGAAATATGCATATTTTAACTTCATTTTCCCCTATTTTCTAATTGCCACTGCTACTGAGTACTCCAACAGTACATTTTCATTTTCCAAAACACATACAGCTTAGTTGGTGGGAAGATTGTTCATATCCATGATAAATTATTCACTGTCAGAATTTATATCTATCATTTCAAGTCTGATTATTTTTGATGAATATATTCTGCTAACATGAACTTCAAAAAAGCAGTGAGCTATAATGAATGAACTATAGACTATAAATGGTACTTTCTTTGAAAAGCAGATTAGAAAATAAATGAAAGCGGAAAAACAAATAATAAACAAGTAGATATTTAACACTCCTTACGAGGCCTCTTTGTTTAAATTTAAATGGATTAATTGAATAGAAAGGCTAGAAAGAATATCTTTGGCAAATTTTCATAATTTACATAAATTAGCTCACATTTTCCAAATTAATGACAGTTAATTTAAAGGTTTTAAAAGCCAGAAATCATCTTTATTTTTAATTCCCAGGCACATATTGTGAGTGAAGCACAGAATAAATATGATACATTAACATCCCTTTGTTCCACGGTTGTTCTTTCTGGGAAGAGTTTGATCATCAGATACTTGCAATTTCCATCTATATATATATAAAACCCTGATATGCAAATAGACCGAACTGCAGAACAACTGAACAACTGGTTTTTATGAAGTGCACTGACCACCAGGGGGCACGTGTGGAACATGAAAGGCGTTGGCAGCAGGTGGCAGAGTACAGACATGGTGGGCATTGGCCTCAGTGGGCTTGTGGAGCAGGTGAGCAGGGGCGCCAGACCAAGGTGGCGTGCTGGTTGCTGTCATCGAGGTGAGCCTCTGGTGGCTACTGAAAATTCTTTACTTCCACATGCTGTGGTCCTGCCTGGCATTCACACCTGCTGCCTGTACCAGCCCCACTCACACCCATGGCCAGTCCTGGAGCTGCTGCTCACACCCACTGCTGGTGCTCAGCGCCGGCCCCAATCACTTGGTGCCATCAGCAGGTGCAAGCGGCAGCTGCCTGTCCCACTTGCACTCACTGCTAGTGCCAGCCTCAATTGCTCCATGCTGTTAGCCGGTGCTAGCGGGGCCAGTGCCGTCAGTGCGTGGGAGCGGTGGTGGGAGCAGGGCTGCTGGCAGATGAGACTGGGGACGTGGTGGGAGGGGCTGGGCAGGGGTGCAGAGAATGGACCGAGACCCACCCCTGTGCCCACTGCAGCCTAGCGGCCCACAGTTCATTTCAAGGTGCATGAATTTGTGCACTGGGCCCCTAGTTTATACATATGAGGAGAAATGTGTCATTGTTCTGCATAGTTTATGGTCTGACTATACAAGCCTAGTTATTACTGCCCATTAAATATTTAATTACTATTAAATTAATAGTTTAGTATATTAAAAATAAATGAAAATAAAATAGTAACCAGTAATTAAATGGTAAGTTGACATTAAGGAATATTATTTGGTGGAAAAACATGGAGTTAATATTTAGTATTATAATAACATGCAGTAAAATTGCCTAGAGTCTCTTGGTCTATAACAAACTTTTATAAAAAGAAATTTGTGTTCTTAATTAACTATTCGGCATTATAAATATTGTTGACTCCAAAGGCCCTAGATCGAAAAATTTCTATGATGAATTACAACAATGACTATTCTAGAAGAAAAACAATACCCTGTATATGTTTTCATCATTTCTTTGGATTTAAGCTAGCTTTTAATAGGAATTTCTACTGAGAAATCATCTGTATCCATTGCAGGAATAACCTCTCATTCACCACCACTATCACCTATAGTGTTTCAAGTCTTTATCACTAAGATCTTCAGAAAGAAACAAGAAATGGTGTTTGGGAGGAAGAATATTTCTCTACCCTACAGTTTCTCTCGGGTGATGTAATAATCAAATTGACATGAAACAGATTAACAGGAGAAAACCAAATTTAATTCTGTACACAAAGAAAACCTACATACATGAGAGGTTCAAAGACAGAAAGGTAAAATGAGTTATATATTCCATCTTTAGCCAAAGAATAGGATGGGGGCTTGGGCTTCAGAAGGGAGGATAGTGATTCACAGAATAAGAACAGCAGACATTCAGTATTTAGGTGTTCTCACTGTCTTACAGATAAGTCATAAAAACTTGTTTCTGGTAACAACCCTTATTATGGTCAAGGCCCCTAATTTAAAATCTTTACTGGAGAGGTAAAAGTTTCTCTTGAGCCCATAGGGCCCTGATTGCCTTCAGCTCAAAATAATCCTCCTGCTTGTCAACTGTAAACAAGAAGTTGACTGGGTATTCTATCAATGAAAAGGATTTATTCATGAAAAAAGAAAAGAAAAAAAAGAGTGGCAATCCATTAAGCACAGCCATGGTGAGCCATGTACAAGTCCCTGAGAGCAAGAATAAAGAAGTTCATAGAATTATATTATAAACATAGAGTTCTTACTGTAGGACTTTTGCAACCAACATAGGGTATGGAAACACTGTTATAGGCCATCCCATTACTATATTGCTTAAGGTCTCTCACATAAATTTTGACATTTCCCCATTTTGATTGATATCTCTCTATGAGAGCATCACAGATCAGTAGTCATATATTCAGATTTCAGCATACCTTTATCCCTCCACACCAGGAAGGACTTTTTCTGGAGTCCCATGTTAGAGGGAAAGTGTACTGACTGGAACCACCTAGGTTAAGGTTTGACAAGCAACAGGCCCAGAATTTAATAATAAGAATACAGAGCAAAATTAAAAACAGCATAACAACTTAGTCTATATGATTATTCTGAACCAGGAGCTCCAATCTGAAGATAGGAAAATAGTGAGTCATTATTTTATTGGATAAATTGAAGGTCTTAATGACAGACCCAGCAACTGGAGAGGTTTTCCACTTTCACAATAAATTGGGAAATGTGGAAGCAGGCAATTTCTTCTAAGAAAGGGAAAGGAAACTAATGTAAGAAACAAGAGTAAGAAATGTTATACAGATCTGGTCCCGTCATTTTGGGAAAACTGTCTCCATCTGATGCTGTATGATTCAGTTTTTTGACATCTTTAATTTCAGGTCAACAGACTGTGTGCCATTCCCAATCAGGGTTTGGTGCCTTCTTTAGGGGCAACATGTGAATCCAAGAACCTACTCCCTGTAGTTTACCAGCACAGGAGTTAGTCAACAGTACCTGATAGGGGCCTTTCTAGTGAGGGTGGAAGGAATCTTTTTGGAGGTGGCTTTCCCAGAAAACAAAGGCTCCATGTTGTAGAGTGTGGTGTTTGGAGTTTTCATCTCCTTGGAGCACACTGTGAAAATATTGCTGTACCAAGCTCAGTTATTTTCAGTAGAAGCAGTTAGACCTTGACAATATTGAGGTATATCTCCCTTTATCAACTCTGGGTTGAAAGAAGCAAGAGCCAAATGCATGGGGCATCCCATAATTATCTCTAGAGGTGAGAATTAATGAATTATAAAAGGAATGGACCTGAGATTTAAAAGGACCAATGGCGATGATTTTGGCCAAGGTATTTGGAGGGTCTCTACAAAATTTGGCAATTGAATCATAATAATACCAAATAATCCATTATACTAAACCTGAGGATTGAGAGTAGTAGCCACAGTGAAAATGTTGTAAGAATGGCCAAACAGCATAGACTTGATCACTATGGAGTTCAAGAGCAAATTCCCAGGTAGGAATAATCTTTTCTAATAGGACTTTAGCCAATAAAGAGGCAGTGGCTTGTCTAAAATGGAAAGCACTAGTGCAGTGAGAAAACATAAGAATCATGACTAAAACATGTGTATATCCATGAGAGGATCAGTGATTGCAGAAGCTAGAAGGCTTTTGGTTTTGTATAGGGCCTTACATTTGCTAGGACTAAAATTAAAAATCTTAGTGATATTACTTATAAGTGTCTAAGGTGTGAGCAAGCTTACTTGCCAAATTAACCAAATCTAAAGTGGACATGTTTTCCCATTCCATCCTGATTCTTTTTACTAAAAGAGAAAAGTCACTGTAAAGAGCCAGGACATTGGAAAAGAATTTGTCACAAATTTAAGTCCTTAAGACAACTTAAATTTCCCATTGGTCCACTGACAGAATGTTAGCATTTATAAATCAATAGTGGAGAAATAATAAGGACATAAAAACTGCCGACCTCTAATATATATATATATATCCAGCAACCTTTACAGCGGAATGACCAGAACGACTGGTTGACCAGTCATTATAATGCCACTGACAACCATGGGGCAGACGCTCAATGCAGGAGCTGCCCTTGCTGGTCAGTGCACTCCCACAGGGGGAGCACCGCTCAGCCAGAAGCCAGGCTCATGGCTGACTAGCGCAGCTGCAGCGGCAGGAGCCTCTCCCGATTCCCTGACAGCACTACTAAGCAGTGGCAACAGGTGCAGTGGCCAGAATGAGCGTGAGTGGTGTGGCGCCCAGCCTGGTTCGGGCTCCTCCCTGGCTGCCTGCCACTTGGCACACTGCTACATCCCCCGAGGGGTCCCAGATTGCAAGGGCCTCAAGTACTTCAGTGCTATGGGTGCTTCTGTAGAGCAAGTGGTTACCATGGAGGGGTTCCATGTAAGTCCAATTTCAGCCTGTTTTTTTCTTAACTATTCAAACATATGAACTTAAAGTGCAGCCCCTCTCGGAGCCTGAAGAAGTGTCCAAGACATTGGAAGGCCAGTGTCCTGGAGAAGGGGCATGGGAAGGAGTTTTGGGCACATAGCGACATGGGAGTTAGGGATAGGATTGGAATCTCTTTCTCTGTAAGCAAAGGAGAAAAGATAGGAACCACTGTTTTGGTGGCTGCACATGTCTCCCCCTTGAGCCCTGCAGTGCAGCAGGCTTGCATGCTGTTGCAAACATGACATTCTGTGCACAAGTGGAGAGAAGGCGTGCCCCGAACTACCTCATGAATCTCTTCAGTGAGTCTCTTCCTTGGGGGAGTGGGGTTTCTTTGGTGCGAATTACACGAGATCTGAATTTAGAGATGGAAGGCAGTGCCCCAGGACTGAGTTCCCAGAGGGAGAATGCACCCCTGTTAACTTTGGGCAAAGGCACTGGGAACCATTGTTGATGTTGGGTGCATGTTCACTAAACCGCATGGCCTGTGGAGCTGTGCCAGTACCTGGGCATAGTGAGTGGAGGAGGGCGGACCCACAGGGCCACTGGGCTTGGGGGTCTGAGTGTTGGCCGCAGTTAAGAGGTGGCCTGGAGCAGTGCCAGAGCCTTGGGATTGAGGGAGAGACCTCGAGGTGTCTGAAGGGCTGCGAATGAGGCCTGGTGTTCGGGAGTTTGGGATAGTGCAGAGGTCGAGGGAGTACATATAAGCAGTCCTTGCGCAGCAGCCCGTGTCCCGAGGTGCTCTGGATGGAGGCGGGATGGTGGAGCGAGGTCTGGGAGGGCGCCTGGATTGCCCGCAGCTGCAGCACAGAAGGGCAGGTGCAAGTGGGAAGACAGTCTGGCTCTCACTGAGCCCAGTTGCGCTGTTTAACCATTGGTGGTTTCCTGAAGGCTTTTGAAAAACCTCTTTCTGGGGAGGCTTTTCTTTTCCCCCCAGCGGCGAGCAATTCAAAGATGGAGCCTCCTGCCTTGGAACCACCCAATCTCTCCAGCACCCAGTCAGATTGATTCTGGTGTGCAGAGGGGCAGAACACCCTGAGCTGCTGCCCACAGGCGGGAAGCTGGCGGGGGTGGGGCGTGGACACAGGGGTCTCTGAGCTGGACCACCCGGCCCCCAGCATGCTCTCCGCCTGGAGGCATCCAGCTGCAGACCTCCTACCCCATTAACTGGATCAGTGTTGGGGTGGAAAGTGACCAGGGAGGGTGAGGAAATGAAACTTGGGGCGAGTACCACAGGTGCAGTCCCAGTGACCTTCCCCTCCCAGGATAACGCTGTGCTCCCTAATCTCCCATGAGCCAAGAGATAAATGTGGATTCACAAAGAGGCAGGCCCCCGAGGAGCTTCAGCTGGGGGGACCAGAGGACTTACTCACTTCTGACACCCCCACTCTTTGCTTTAAGGCTGCATTCTCCTTCCCTAATACATGTTGCTTGAAGTACATGATGGTTTGTGTTTAGACGTGCGATAAACATGGGGAAAGCAAAGTTTTGTGCTTTAGAATAAGAGAGTATCTCTCTCTACACACACACACACACACACACACACACACACACACACACACACACTCCTTCCTCCCCTTTTCCCTGGCCTGGCAAATCTTCATGCAGAAAGTTAACCCTAGCTCCTCAGAACCCACACTCCCTGGAGTGGCCTCTGTTTTTTTTGTTTGTTTGTTTGTCTTATAAAGTTTTTTTCTAACCTCTAAACTGGCAGTCAGACATCCCCCAAGGGGTCCCAGGTTGCGAGTGACTATGTTATCCTATATAATAAAAGGGTAATATGCAAATTGACCCCAACTTCGGAACAACCGGTCTCTATGATGTGCACTGACCACCAGGGGGCAGACACTTCATGCAGGAGCTGCCCCCTGGTGGTCAGTGTGCTCCCACAAGGTGAGCTCCACTCAGCCATAAGCCAGGCTGACTGCTGCAAGCACAGCAGCAGTGGTGTGAGCCTCTCCCACCTCCTTGGCAGTGCTAAGGATGTCCGACTGTGGCTTAGGCCCGCTCCCTGGGCAGGTGGATATCCCCTAACGGGCCCTGGACTGCGAGAGGGTGCAGGCTGGACTGAGAGGCCCCCCCAATTGCACAAATTTTTGTGCACCTGACCTCTAGTCGCTTATAAACTGCTACATCCCACACACAGTTAAACAAGGAAGGTGGTTTCTGCAGTATTTGAAAAAGAGATCTGTGGCTGCTTAATCCTAATCCATCAGAAGAATCTCCAAACTGTCCACATCCTGTTTATTCTACCTGGGGATGAACAAGCACTCCTATATATTGGGAACAGTCTCTTAGATTTAAAAATTAAAACCTGGCAAGACTACTCTAACGCTGAAAAAACAGGACGATGCTGCGATGACACGCATGGACTCTGGCTTGCACATTTTGTGGTCAGCCTCTATTTTCAAGGATAAAAGAGAAGACTGTCTGCACTATCAAGGACATTTTCAATTTCCTAATGCACCATTTGAGGTTTGGCAAATACATTTCATACAGCTCCACCTTCTCTTATACAATGGACATGAGCAGCAGGGAACTACCACGTATGACTGATAATAGCTTATTGTGGCTCATATTCTAAAGAGAGGAAAGAGAAATAATAAAGTGCTTGACTGTCTGAATACAGAATACCAACTTTAACACTGGTTGAATTTTATTCGTTCATGTCTAACACATAGGAGTGCTTTTTTTTTCCCAGCAAATTAAATATTATTGCTCTAAATTATGCAATTTCTTACCCAAAAAAATGAAAAGTAAATTAAAAGTAGAATGCAATATTTATTTAAAAAGTTCAGAAATTTAGAGAATGAATTTACATTATTTTCAGAAAGAATCACAAGACAACCTGCGATGCACTTCTTAAACATTGTATTCTGTGAATCCTAAAAATCATTCCATCTTTTCAATATAAATTAAATGTTTTTAAATAGAGAATATAGCACATTACATGTTATGCTCATTATCCCACAGGAGCAAAAGATAATTAGAAAAACAATAAATTGGGTGTAAGGATAATGATATTCTAGGTCTGTCTCTATGGTTAACAAGCTCTGTGGATGTGGACAGTTCACTTACAGTAAAAGAGTTATTTAGTTTCACTGTTTCTAGGGTCTACTAAAAATTGACAAGTTTATCCTTGGACTCTGGAAGAACATTCATTCCACATGTAGGGAACCACATGAAGCATTTATGATAGAAATTTATATCACATTCCAACTGAAAAAGAACTGAAATTGTTATTCATGTTTGTAAAATCATTTAAATAAATTCAGTTACCTAGACACCACTATATATATATATATGCCTATTTTGCATTTATATTTTATTTATTGTAAATAATAATAGATATAATAAGAGATTAAGGTGAAGTTATATAGGATTCTAATATACTAGTAAAGAAAATTGGGTAGGCTTCCATGATTACAAAACAATTGCTTAAGAAGACAGTAATAGAAATAGTCAAAATAATACAAATTAATCCTCTTTTATACAGATCATCTTAGTTAAAATTAGGCATTCCATATGCCAAAGCAAAAACTGTAGTTTAATGTATGTTCATGCAAAGTTAGGTAGTTTTTAATGCTTTCAGGTAAAATTCATTTGTACCCTTTAAGACTGTGAATGTCTTTTCCCTATATAATTATAGTATTCAGAATGCATAAATTCTTTCCCATACTGGAAATATGGTGTATTACACATCAACTTTACAGGATAAGAATAACTTCTAAATTATATATACTAATAAAATAGTAATATGCTAAGTAGACCTGGAGACCTTCCAGGAGACCTTCTGGACATCCTTCTGGACAAAGCCGTGGTGGTGGGGCCAAGGCAGAAGTGGTTAGAAGTGATCAGGCTGGCAGAGAGGGCAGTTGGGGGTGAGCAGGCCAGCAGGAGGGACAGATGGGGACGAGCAGGCCAGTGGGGGTGTTAATTGGGGGTGAGCAGGCTGGCATGGAGGGGAAGTTGGGGGTGAGCTGGCTGTTGGGGGGCAGTTGGAGGCAAGCAGGCCAGCGGGGGGAAATTGGGGGCAAGAAGGCTGGCAGGGGGTGCAGTTGGGGGAAATCAGGCCAGCAGGGGGTGCAGTTGGGGGCGATCAGGCTGGCAGGCTGAGTGGTTAGGGGAGATCAAGCAGGCAGGCAGGCAGGTGAGCAGTTAGGAGCCAGCAGTCCAGGATTGTGAGAGGGATGTCCGACTGCCGGGATCCGGCCTAAACCGGCAGTCAGACATCCCCTGAGGGTTCCCAGATTGGAGAGGGTGAAGGCCAGGCTGATGGACACCCCCTCCTGTACACAAATTTCGTGCACCGGGCCACTAGTTTTCATCATAATATGGAGAGGTTTTTTTTTTTTCTTTTATAAATAGGTTCACTTTTAAGTGCTAAAAGCATTTTTGTCACCATGCCTTGGGAAGTAAATTTTCAATGCTATTAACTTCTATGTTGAAAATGAGGAGGCTGCTTTTTGTTAAAAATCAGTACTGAAAGTTTTAGTAAAATTAGTGAGTGGTGGTCTGATTAATTTGCCTCCAACTTATTTTGAAAATAGTTACATTTTCTTTATATAAAGTAGAAGTTCACTATGATGATTTATATTAAATTTATCAAGACCGATAAATGTGAAATGCCTTTATCATGACACATTAACTCATTCTGATAATACTCACATCCTGAGGTAACTATGGTAGAAATGCAGGGTTTCATGTAGTGAGAGATATGAAAATTCTTTGCCAAAATTTACATTTTGCTTTTAAGGTCTTCTTATATTCTACTCAACTCATGAATATAATATACAGAAGTCAGGAAATTATTAACTTATTTTCTCACACTAATATAATAAGCCCTTTAGTTAATTTCAATTATTAAAATGCCCTTCAAGTCTTTCAATATCATCATCTGATGAAATTAATTGATTTATTTGCTCTTCCTTCATATCAAGTGCATAGAAATGATGTGATTAGATTTACTAACTAAGATAAATACTTGTTTATACAATTTCAGTAATTGCTTATAAATTCATAAAACTTATTACATTTTTTTTTTTTTAGTTTTCAAGTAGAGTTTATATTCAGTATTATTTTGTACTAATTTCAGGTGTACAGCATAGTGGTTACTTGAAATATTAGGGGTATCACTTTGAAAGGTTTATACATTTTAGAGGTAGTCATCAATATTAGATGCCCTGATAAGCAGGTTTTTATATTTGAAGATTATTATAAAATATTTTAGTATTTAGCTTGATAGCTCTTTCTCTTAAAGCTTGAAAGTTTGGTTGAGCAAACTAGAATGAGTACTACTTCAAAAGTGGTAAAATATTGGGGAAAATGTTTTCAAGCATCTGATAATATCTAATCTAATAAAGAGGGAATGTGCAAATTGACCATCACACTGTCACAAAGATGGTGGCACCCATAGCCACAAGATGGTGGCGCCCAGTTCCCTTAGCCCTGCTGGAGTTTCCCAGTCCTTTCAGCCCTGCCAGTGGTGAGCAGGCAACAGGCCCCACAGAGAGCAGAGAATCACGGGGAGCTGGCCAAAGCCTTCAGTAAGACATCTCCTGAGGGCTCCCGGATTGGAGAAGGTGCAGTTCAGGCTGAGGGACCCCCCGTGCACGAATTTCATGTACCGGGCCTCCAGTCTTAAATAGCAGTGCAAAAGTATTTATTTTTGGTATTTTAGATAATTTAAATAATCCAGAATGCTTAAAATATAAGAAAGGCAGATGTATAGTTTTTGTCAGTTCATCATATTATTTAGCTTGTTACATTGTTTTGTTATAAATAACCAAGCATTTATATATATGTATACACACATATACATTTATATCTCAATCTTCCTTAAATTTGGGCATATGTGTGTAAAAACTAATTTTATAAAAATATGTTATGATATGTATGTAAATAAAGGAGTGCATGTGTAATTTAAAGATTTCATAGCTAATTTACTTAAGCTATCTTATCTATGCCAAACTAACTAGTACTACAGACTATGTTTTATTTCTCTTGCTATCATTTAAAAATCCATATTGCTTTCACTACAACCTTTTAACGTGTTTCAGAGCTTGCTTCTAATTTCTAACTATCTTACTTATAGGGAAAGACATTTTATTTATACTTTATTAAAAATGTATTTTAAAATGTACTAAAATAATGCAAGGTATAATAATTCAAAGTTTACATGTTCTTTTTTTTTTTTCCTTAGCTACAGTTGACTTTTTAAAAAATATGCTATCATAGGTTCATTACTAAAGAAAAATGGTGACTACTATTATGCTTATGTAGAATTATGACTAAAGTCAACAATGATGCCGTGCCTCTATCTAACACAATTTAAATTGTTACTATATTCACTTAATAACTCAAACTCCCACACAAATTCCCACAAACATTTTCAGAACACAATAAAGAAATAAGGCTCTTCTGTGTGATTAGCTAGTATCTGTATGATAAAGAAGCAAATAGCTCCCAAAAGTTAATTATATCAGTCTTTTTGGTCCCAACTGACGTGCAGTTTTTAATCTTGACTCATTTTAATATATCGTACCCCTGTGACTCTAAGTATAGTGCACTGACATAATCTCCCTGGAAAGGAATTTTGTAGATTGCCTGGGGAGCCAATACAGTAGCTTGTGGCCAACTGCTGCCATGACATATATAAGCAAATCTCTATTTATACATTTCAGAATGCCAGAAACATCTTAATTGGATCCATGTGTTATTGTTATTTATTTTGTCATATCACAATATATATATATTATTGATAATTAGTTAGTGTAGGATTTTATACCCATTGGACAAATATTTACCCCTTACACCTGGAAAATTATGTTGGAAGTGTTAAGTGGTGACTATCTTGTAAAAGGTTATTTTTACTTTTTAAACTCTGATCACAAGGATGCAAGTAAGCAACCAACTAACAATATACCCCGACCCACCCTTCTAATAAGAAACATCTGTTTTATAGAAATGCCAGGTGATGACATTACTCAGAAACACACTCTGAGACTGTTAGATTTGGTAGAGGCACAGTGAAATCTGGATCATACTATTTTAAATTTTTATACATTTGAAATAATTTTATTTATCAAATAGGATTAAAATGACTGTAATTCAAAAGAGTTTGACCTGAGATTGATGTGAAAATTGTAGAATTCATATTATTTCTATTTCTCAGTTTGACTAAACATTTTCCCTTCATTTAAAATACAAAATTATTGCTTCAAAGCATGTTTCATTTTATGTTTACTAGTATACTTTCTAGTGCAATCACCTAATAGTAAAAATGTATCATATCATACTTTTTATCCTTTTTATTGTATAAGGCATTATTATACATTTAAAAACATGTATACTTATCTATACCTACATTTAATTTAGATGAGAATGATTTAAATTTTCAATGACAAGAAGTAATTTGTTTTTCAATGACAGGAAGTAATTATTATACTTCAAAATATATAAAACAAATTTTAAAAGCCTATGACAATCAGATATTAACTACAAAATAAAAATAAATTGTGCACACACATTTGCATGTATTTCTTGTATATGTATGACATCTTTTCCATCATTATTTGGAAAGTATAAATATGAGGCACTGGTATTATAAATCCTAATATATATTTTTCATATTAGTTGTGTTTGTATTCTTGGGAACATGACTAATGGAACCTCATAAAATTTCTAAGTTATATGATATACAAAATGTAATCAGTGAAGGGACATGAAATAGAATTCAATTATATTTTTACTAACTCTACAATATTGCAAATAATTGGCAAGACTAGCTGGGAATAAACATAGTAGTTGAGTATTGAAAAATGCCTGCATTGTATTGTTCCTAGAGGTGTAATATTATCAGAGCAATTTAGGTTTTGAAAGAATATATTTTTTACCTAGGTAAATAGTATGCATCACTACAAAGCTATAATAAACTTTTAAATGTGAAATCATCAAGGTATAAAGTGCATTTTCAAAAATGTTACTATAATAGTATATTGACGGTCTTAAACTGATTTGATAAAATATTTAAATAGTTTTAATAATGTTTCATTTTACAACTTATGAAACCATACAATATTATGAAATGTCTAATTTAAAAATATGCATGTTTCAATTATATAATGATTGCTCTGTGAAATTGAAAGATATTTCAAACCTTGGGAAAAATGTGTTTTGGGTTGAAATTGAAACACTTTAGGGATAAATACAAAATATAAACATACTTTATATTTATTGACATTTTTAAATGCAATTTTACTTTAATAGCTTTGGTACAAATAAATAATATAGGTGCATACAATCACTTGTGTATAAAACAACTTTTTGTATAATAGCTCAAAAATCTTGCTGCACTTCATGTGATAAAAAGGCAAAAATGGGTTTGTCTTTCTTGCAAATGCGGATCCTTGGTCATAGGCAGGGCCAAGAAAGAAAGTGTTAATATAACAGTATAAATCCATGACTGCCTTCAGAAAGACCTCAAATCCTTCCCATTATTTTCTTTGAATTAGTACAGTAATATTTATAAGTAAATAATAACTTATTAGTTAATATTAAGATGACCAGAATAAATGAATGCATTTTCTTAAACATTGTTTCTTAGGCATGAGCTGAAATAGATTGGAACACAAAATAAAAAATAACAGATTTACTAAAATACATCTATATATGGTTGAGCCTCTATGAATATCAGAAATATTAGAACCTAACACATATTAATTACTCAAGACAACTTGTCTAAAATATATATTCCCTGGAAAATGCAAAAAAAAAATTGTGTGAGAATAGGGAAGGGTCCATTTAATTAGTTAATAAAAAGAAAGTGACAAGAACTGGGAATTTAAAATTCCCTTCCTCCACCCCCCCCCCCCAAGTACATGGCTTATAATGTTAGGATGTTTATAAGAAATATATTATAAGTTTATTCATTAAAATATTTACCTCTATGCATATACAGGGATTCAAGTTATTATCTACACTAGAAGCCCAGTGCATGAAACTCCTGCACAGGTAGGGTCCCTAGCAGCTGCCGGCTGCTGGCTGGGGCCTCCCTTCCCCCAGCTGCCTGCTGCCACAGCCATCCAGGGCCTCCCTTAGCACCTGCCTTGGCCTGGCGCCACCCGCTCACCTGCTCCACCATCCTGCTATGGTCCCACTCTCATTGGGGCCCATCATTGGGGCTGTGTCGCCAACACCCACCATGTTCGACACCACTCCCTGGTCGTCAGCACATGTCTAACTCCCCATCAGTCGAACTCCCGCCCAAAGGATAATATATTATATATATTATCCTATATAATAAAAGGCTAATATGCAAATAGACCAAACAGCAGAACAACTGAACAACCAAACCACTGGTTGCTATGACATGCGCTGACCACCAGGGGGCATGCGCTGACCATGGCAGGCAATGGAAGCAGGCAGCAGAGGGATGGTGGAACAGATGAGCCGGGGCACCAGACCAAGGCAGGGCACCGGTTCTGTCATGAAGGTGAGCCTCTGGTGGTTACTGAAAATTCCTTGCTCCCACGCGCTGCAGAACCAACCAGTGCTCACACCCACTGCTGGCACTGGCCCAGCTCACACCCGCTGCCAGCATCTGGCCCTGGCCCCAATTGCTCCACACTGTCAGGGGTATGAACAGCGGCTTCCAGACCTGATCACCCCTGAGGGCTTCTCCACCTCCCCCTGCTCCTGAGGGGCAATCAGGGCAGCAGCCGCTGCTCACACCCACTGAGGGCACCGGCCCTGCTTGCGCCAGCTGCTGGTGTTGGCCCCAATCACTCTACGTCATCAGCAGGTGCGAGTGGGGCCAGCAGTGTCAGCGTGTGAGTGTGGTGGAGGCAGGACCGGGGCTGCTGGCAGACAGGGGACCAGGGACTGTGGCGGGAGGGGCTGGGCGGGGGCATGGAGGATGGGCCAAGACCTGTCACTGTGCCCACCACAGCCTCATGGCCCACAGTTCCTTTCAAGGTGCATGAATTCATGTACTGGGCCCCTAGTAGGATATATAAAAGGCTAATATGTTAAGTGTCCCTCCCTCCATTCAACTGGTAGCTATGATGTGCACTGACCACCAGGCAGCAGATGCTCAACATAGGAGCTGCCGAGCTACAGTGACTTGGCAGCGGTGGTTCTCGGGTGACACACCCTGAAACCAGAGAGGAGAGAGCCCAATTCCACCTTCGGTCATGAGTTATGTTGTTGCTGGGGCATTGTTGGTCCTGAGTCTGGTTTACTGCACACTTCCATTTGCATTCCACACCCTATATGACTGCAACTTTGCAAAGTGCACTCTTGCCCTCCAGGACCCATCAGGGGATGTCAGAGAGCCTGTTTTGGCCTGATCCCCTCAGGCAAGGCTGAAGGATGCCACCTGCCAGAGGGACCCTGCTCACTCCAAAGACACCTTTCAAGCCACTGCACCCCCTCCAGGTTTGGCCAGCCGGGGAGGGACCACAGGAGGTTGGTTCCAGGGTGTATCTGGACTATCTCACCTAGTCCTGAAACACTGGCCACTTCTAATTAATTTCCTTTCAATGTGCATGAATCCATGCACCAGGTCACTAGTTTTAGCATAAGCTTGAAAGTAATTTATCACTGATGTTATTTATAGTAACTGTGCACTTACAGAAAAGGCATGAATATACTGGAGCATCATAACAAGAATAGGACTGCCAGACATATATGATATACAGATAAATTTGAATTTCAGATCAGCAGCAAAATTTTCCTAAAATTAGTTGCATTTCTTGAAGGAGGCATATTTACATTAAAAAATTAATTGTACTTTATATGAAATTCACAATTAACTGGGAATCCCATATTTTATTTGTCAAATCTGGAATCCCTAGTGAAAAAGCATCATTAAAATCCTTTAGGTTGAACATAAGAACATGGTCTTAGAAGGTTCTCTGTTAACTCATATTTGTATTAACAGAAAAACACTATAAATTTTTTTTGGTAAAGTGCCTGCA
>NW_005371125.1:780528-782830 GCF_000412655.1 Myotis brandtii | reverse complement strand
TTATTAATAATTTAAAATAATTTAATGTTGAAACTGTTACCAAGTCTCCTTTTTCCCCCATTGACTTCTCCCGACGCGCTCCCGTGACCCCCAGTACATGCATTCAACCTCTGTCTGTGTCCTTAGATTGTGCTTATATGCATGCATACAAGTCCTTTCGTTGATCTCTTAGCCCCATACACACACACTCCCCTGCCTTTCCTCTGAGGTTTATCAGTCTGTCCCATGTTTCTATGTTTCTGTATCTATTTTTGTTCACAAACTTACGTTTTTCATTATATTCCACAAATGAGTGAGATCGTGTAGTATTTATCTTTCTACAACTGGCTTATTTCACTTAGCATAATGCTCTCCAGATCTATCCATGCTGTTGCAAATGGTAACAGATCCAGAGACAGAGAAGCATCAATCAGATGCTCAAACCTCAGAGGGAAGGTAGGGGAGGGTGGGGGTAAAGAAGAGAGAGCAACCAAAGGACTTGAATGCATGCATATACGCATAAGCAATGGACGCAGATACCAGGGGGGTGAGGGCATGAGCGGGGGTGGGGGGTGGGAGAATGAGGGGATAAGGACACATATATAATACCTTAATCAATGAAGAAAAAAAAAAGAGTTCTTTCTTTTTTACAGCAGAGTAGTTTCAACTGTGTAGATGTACCATGGTTTTTTAATCCACTTATCTGCTGATGGGGATTTAGGCTGTTTCCAAATCTTAGCTATTGTAAATTGTGCTGCTATGAACATAGAGGAGCATATATTCTTTCTGATTGGTGTTTCTGATTTCCTGGGATATATTCATAGAAGTGGGATTACTGGGTCAAATTGGAGTTCCAGTTTTAATTTTTTGAGGAAACTCCATACTGTTTTCCACAGTGGATGCACCGGTCTGCATTCCCACCAGCAGAGCATGAGGGTTCCTTTTTATCCACATTCTCGCCAGCACTTGTCCTTGTTTGATTTGTTGATGATAGCCATTCTGACAGGTGTGAGATGGTACCTCATTGTTGTTTTGATTTGCATCTCTTGGATGATTATTGACTTTGAGCATTTTTTCATATTTTTCTTGGCCTTCTGTATGTCCTCTTTTTTTAAAAAAAAATATATATTTTATTGATTTTTTACAGAGAGGAAGGGAGAAGGAGAGGGATAGGAAATTAGAAATATCGATGAGAGAGAAACATCGATCAGCTGCCTCCTGCACACTCCCTATTGAGGATGTGCCCGCAACCAAGGTACATGCCTTTGACCGGAATCGAACCTGGGACCCTTCAGTCCACATGCCTACACTCTATCCACTGAGCCAAACCAGTCAAGGCTGAATGTCCTCTTTCAAGAAATGTCTATTTAGGTCCTTTGCCTATTTTTGATTGGATTGTTTATCTTCCTTTTCTTAAGTTATTTAAGTTCCTTATAAATTTTGGAGATTAACCCCCTATTGGATGTAACATTGGCAAATATGAGCTCCCATGTAGGGGGCTTTCTTGTTTTGTTGATGGTTTCTTTTGCTGTGCAGAAGCTTTTTATTTTGATGTAGTCCATTTGTTTATTTTCTCCTTAGATTCCATTGTCTTAGGAGCTGCATCAGTAAAGATATTGCTATGACTTATGTCTGATATTTTGCTGCCTATGGATTCTTCCAATATTTTTTATGGTTTCCCCTCTTACACTAAAGTCCTTTATCCATTTTGAGTTTATTTTTGTGTATGGTGTAAGCTGGTGGTCTAGTTTCATTTTTTTGCATGTATCTGTCCAATTTTCCCAACACCATTTATTGAAGAGACTGTCTTGACTCCATTGTATGTTCTTGCCTCCTTTATCAAATATTAATTGAGCATAATGACTTGGGTAAATTTCTGGATTCTCTCTTTGTTCCATTGGTGTATGTCTATTCTTGTGCCATACCAGGTGGTTTTGAGGACAGTGGCTATGTATTATAGCTTGATATCTGGTATTGTGATTCCCTCCAACTTTCTTCTCCAAATATAATTATTATTAATGAGTCATTGCTCAAAGAAAATAGAGATATTTAAAATATTCTATTTAAGTTATCAATATAATTAAAACATTTCAGATTTTCTTAATATAATTAGCAGATGAGTTTTCATTATATATTTTCTTCTTTCACAATATTAATTTTCTTTTATAATAAAGAAATTATATTCTTTAAGTCTCTTCCAAAGAAATATGTAGAATGACAAGGTGAGTCATTGAAAAACATTGTTATGCAAAATAGCTTCACAATTCTTTTTTTTCCTTTCTGCACTGAGCATTTTTATTTATTTATTTTTTTAAAAATATAT
>NW_005371125.1:763263-778280 GCF_000412655.1 Myotis brandtii | reverse complement strand
CTCCCTACTGGGGATGTGCCCGCAACCAAGGTACATGCCCTTGACCAGAATCGAACCTGGGACCTTTCAGTCCGCAGGCTGACGCTCTATCCACTGAGCCAAAGCGGTTAAGGCGTATTTTTGAAGTGGTTGTGCGGGACAGCAATTTCAGGTGTTTACCTATGCTGCCATCCTGGTTTCTCTAGCTTCACAATTCTTGCTTAATACCCTATATTATGGTATGTTTTCCAAATAATATATCATAGTAAACAAAGGAAATTACCACAATTTATGTCCAGTGATACTGACAAAGACTCTCTCCTTGATTAAATGTTTGACAGACTCCTGTGAGTCTTCTCTTTGATTAGGCCTCATCCTTTGCCTCTGTGCCTGGTCTGTCAAATTCAGTTTTAAGAAGAATCCTGCTAATTCAGTTTAGAAAGAATCCCATGCCCTCAATGTTGGATCTCCTTGGCCTGCTGCTCTCAGTAAGAATTTTATTGAGTTGGTTCTGTAAGAATCCCTCTCCTCTTGTTCTCTCCTCTTAGTAATTTTCCACCTACCTGCCCACCTCTTCCTTACTTTGCTCCTCAGCTATAAATCCACAGCTGTCTTTACTCTATTGAGTTTATCTCAATCTCTGTATTGAGATTACCTTGATACCAATGACAAAATTTCTGAATAAATTCTTCCTGACAATTTTAAGGTTACATTTTTTCTTTGATAATATAGCATCAATTTTAACTTGATTGTGTAAATTTAAGAATATATATGCTGATTTCTAGAGCAAGCACTAAAAAATTGCAAAAACGTATAACTAAATACTCAATAAATAAATTAAACTGGAAATCTAAAAACTGAAGTAATCCAATGAAATCAGAAAATGCAAGACTGATGCTTATAAAAAATGGACAAACAGAAAATTAATAATGAAATGTGAAGACAAATTAAATCATGACAATAGTTATACTAAATGTTAATGAAGTAAACACTCCAAATAAAGGCAAAAAGTTAAATTTAAAAATCATCTACGCTAATAAAAGACAAAGATGCTAATTGACTGTACCTTCGCTATGCCCCAAGCCACACCCACCAGCCAATCAGAACAACTATATGCAAATTAACCCAACCAAGATGGCGGCCGGCAGCCACGGAGCTGGAGCAAGCAGGAGGCTTGGTTGCCCCAGCGATGGAGGAAGCCAAGCTTCCCGCCGGCCTGAGCTGGCTGTGGCCTCCGCTAATGGCAACAAAGTTTCAATTATAGAAGACAAATAAATCCCAGATACCTGCTTCCAGCCAGACTCCACTGGGAGCTTGGGCTGCTGGGGGCCATGGCCAGCCTGCAAACAGCCATCAGCCCCTCACCCATGATGGCCAGGCACCCCAGTGGGGACCCCCACCCTGAAGGGGCTCTGGCCGGCCTGCAAACTGCCACCAGCCCCTCACCCAGGCTGGCTAGGCACCCAAGTGGAATACCCACCTTGATCTGGGACACCCGTCAGGGCAAACCAGTTGGTCCCCACTCGTGCACCAGGTCTCTATCCTATATAGTAAAAGGGTAATATGCAAAATGACCCTAACAGCAGAAAGACTGGGAATGACTGGTCACTATGACACACACTGACCACCAGGGGGTAGACGCTCAATGCAGGAGCTGTACTCTGGTGGTCAGTGCGCTCCCACATGGGGGAGCTCTGCTCAGTTGCAAGCCAGGCTGATGGCTGCCAGTACAGCGGTGATGGTGGGAGCCTCTCCTGCCTCCTCAGCAGCACTAAGGATGTCTGACTTCAGCTAGGCCTGCTCCCGGCTGGCAAATAGACATCCCCCGAGGGCTCCCGGGCTGCCAGAGGGATGTCTGATTGCCATCTTAGGCCCTATCCCCCGGGGAGCAGACTTAAGCCAGCAGGTGGTCATCCCCCAAGGGGTCCCATCCTGTGAGAGGGCACAGGCCGGGCTGAGGGACCCCCCCCCGAGTGCACAAATTTTTGTGCACCAGGACTCTAGTATATAATAAAAGCCTAATATTCTAAGTGTCTGATTGTCCAGTTGTCCGTCCAACCAAAGCATAATGTGCTAATGATATGCTAAGGCTGCTCAACTGCTTGCTTAGATGTGCACTGACTACCAGGGGGAAGACTCTGACCAGTAGGTTAGCTTTGCTGCTGGGGTCAGACCAATAGGGACTGAGTGAGATCGGCTGGACACACCCTGGAACCCTCCTGTGGTCCCTTCCCAGCTGGCCACTTTCCACCTCCCTCCCCAGCCCTGATCATGCACCAGTCAGTCCCTTGGCCTGGCCTGCACCCTCTTGCAATCGGGACCCCTTGGGTGATGTCAGAGAGCCAGTTTCAGCCTGATGGCAGAACAACTGATCGCTATGATGCATACTGACCACCAGAGGGCAGACACTCAATGCAGGAGCTGCCCTGTGGTGGTCAGTGGGCTCCCACAGGGGAAGCACTGCTCAGCCAGAAGCCGGGCTAAGTATGTCTGACTGCCCATGCGAGTGGGCCTAAGTTATCATTTGGACATCCCCCGAGGGCTCCCAGACTGCACGAGGGCGCAGGCCGGGCTGAGGGATCCGCCCCTGAGTGTACAAATTTCATGCACTAGGCCTCTAGTAAATAAATAAATAAATAAATAAATAAATAAATAAACAAACAAATAAATAAATAAGCAAAAAGCAATATCCATCTTTTTGAAGTCTAGAAGAGATGTACTTGAAAAATATAAAGATACAGAAACCTTGAATATAAATGGATTTGAAAATATGTATCATTTAACAGTAAATATAAGGAGGCCAGAGTGGCTATATCAATATTAGAAAATAGTTTACAAGACAAAGAATTATTACCAAAGATAAAGAAGACTATTTCATAATGATAAATGTGTTAATGTATTAGGATGACCAAAACAACACAATCAACCACATTGACCTACTTGATACTTGAATAAAGAACATTACATCATAAATGCATTTTTTTCCAAATGCTCATAGTACATTAACTAAGGTAGGCCATTTGCTGGTCTAAACAAATCCTAATATGCTTAAAAAAATTGAAAGCACACAGAATGTTTATTGACCTTAATGAAATTAAGTTATTAATAACAATAAGATATCTAGAAAAATCACTATTTGGAAATTAAACACATACTTCCATAAGACAAAAAAGAAATTAAAAAGTAAATTAAAAATATTTCAAACTGAATGGAAATAAAATATATCAAAATTAATGAGATGCAACTAATTAATGTTGTGTTCAGAGAAAAATTTATAGCTCAAAATAATTATATTAGAAAAGAAGTCTAAAATTAATGACCAAAATAAGTGCAAAGTAAACCCAAAGCAAATAAAAGAAAATAATAAAGAAAAAAACATAACTCAACAAAATAGAAAACAGTCCAGAAAATAAATAAGCCAAAAGCTTATCCTTTGAAAACTTTAACAAAATTGATATATTCCTAGCTAGATTGATCACAAAAATAAGGAGCAAAAAAATAGCCATCTCTACAGATCCTAATGACAGTGAAAAATAATAAGAGAATAATTATGCACAACTTTTTTTCCAACAAATTAGACAACTTAGAAAATACAAATTTCTTGAAAGACACAAGCTACCTACACTCTCTCAAGAAGAAATTACATAATCTGAAGAGTTCTATGTATATTTATAATACATGTTTGTTAAAAAATTTTCCACAAAAAACACACCAGGCCCAGATGGCATCAAAAGTGCACTTTACCAAAGGTTTTAGGAAAAAAGAATAATAATTCTACACAATTTAAAAAAAAAAAACACAAAACAAATCACACACACAAAAAAAAAAATGAAAAAGAAAAGAAAAGAAAGGAATGCTTTACAATGCACTTACGGGACCAGTATTACTCTGATATCATAAACTAGAAAATTATTATGAAAGAAAAAAATGATAAAAACATGAATATAGACACAAAAATCCTAAAATATATTAGCAAATCAAATCTAACAATATAACAAATGTGAGATATATATTGAGGTATGAGGTGCATCCCAAGAATTCATGGTTTCTTTGACACTCAAAAATATGTCTATGTAATTCAGCAAATAAACATAGTACCTTATGTGTTGGTATGATAAAAGTCACTAGGAAACTTAAAGAGTTAATGAGATAATGAAAATGTGAGGTTAATCCTTTCTCTTTTACTAATTAAAAGAAAGTGCATGCATATGTACTAAATTTAACTGAAGTTGTGTATGTATGTATGTACGTACAATAAATCCATATTTGGAAAAGAGTATACATGTTGATAGAGAAGAAAGACAATTTTAGTGAAAAATGCATTGAAATAAGTATTCTGTTTAATTCAGAGAATGTTCTTATATTCTATCTTAATCTACATAAAATTCATGTGTTTAATCTATTGCTATGCTAATTTATCAGGATCATTTTGGTTCATTTCCCTCAATTGCGAAAGAGTACTGCCTTTGGGACTTTCTCTTCTGTTAGGGTCCCAAATACCTGTTTGTCCAAAGAAGTATTCACACTAGCTCGCTGCAAATCTCTTTATACCTATTTCTCTCCTTTCCTTCACTTATGTTACCATGCCCAGTTCTCTATAGGTGTTGCACTCTCCCCAACATGCCCACTACAGTCACATCCCCCCTAACTTCACACACACACACACACACACACACACACACACACACACACCTCCCCATACTTTACTTACCATCTTCCTCTTAAATGGAATAGTTACATTGGCTGTCATGTATTACATGTAGATGTTTGGATCGAATACATTTTTTTAAAATACAATTTTTTTCCTTCCTCTCTTTAGCCATTTTGTAAGCAACATATAATTGGTTCTTTATGTCATTACAGTTTATCTATACTGTTAATTAAAACTCATTTGCTATGAAGAAAGGGTATTAATTAAAGGAATAACATACCCCATAATTCTCTACATGTTTTGATAGTACATACACTTGCCTTAGAAATCTTGTACAGAGAATTTCAAATACAAGCTGTTGACAGTGCAAACATCAAAGTTACAATTTATTAGACAAAATTTGATTTATTGTTGTCCATTTTACAACTGTATAAACATTCTAATATCTACTCATTACAAATCTTGATACCATATTGAATATATAATACACTTAATACATATGGAACACCAATTGTCACTTCTAAAAAAAGTAATTTGACATTTACAGTACAGTAATGATATCTACATTGATAAAAGAAATTGCAAGAAATTTGTACTATCTTTTCACAAATTAAAATGTACTTGCATTGCTAGTATAAAATTATATAAAGTGTTATTTCAATGACCTACCTCTATGTAAATTAATGCAAGTGTTATTAGAAAAACAAGTACCAGAAATTCAAAAAGAAAAAAGATACAATTTTGTCCTGCTCAAAGGCAATCAGCATATTGACAAAAGGAACATTAGTTTGACTAACTAAAATTCAAAGTACATTTTTAAAAAATGTATTTTGAATAACTACTCACATATGTAATGTTTGGTTAAGATAAATCAGAATTCATTGAATATTGCATTCAAATAATTTGTAACACTTAATACCAAATGATTAATTCCTACACACCTATATTATGATAAATATATCATAAACACTGTAACAGGAATAAAAATATTTCTGGTAGGGGTGGTTTTCATGACTTCTCTAACATTTGGACCAATTTAGTCTAAGTTACGAATAATGTTTTCACATTTGTTTCATTATATACTTAGACATTTCCAAATACTAGCCCAGAATACCCTAGAGGTGATCCCAGCAGTGTATACCTGGTGTCCCTGTTGTTCAGTCTTACTCTCATTAGAGCTCTACAGATCATAAATCATTCCCAGTGCAGAAAGTACTAGCTCACTTTCTCTGTTGTATATGTTTTATATATTTTCAGTATAAAAATCAAATTTATACAAATGAAATTATTTAAAAATCCAAAGTAATTTAGATATCTGTTTTTTCTATCTTACATCAATGTCTTAGTATTTATTTTTTAGTAAGTATGGAATGGGACTTTTTCAGGATGATTGAATATATATTTTCCTCATATTTGTTATTCTTTATGTCAAACTCAATGACACCTATACTGTAGATTGTATTGAAAAGCATTTTTAAATGACATATATTTTTATTAATTACATTTTAAAATACCAATTAATTGATTATATACATATATAATATTAAGTTTGCTTTTGCCAAATACAGCTCTTACATAAGTAATTGGTAGTAAATTTATAAACAAATATTTTCCCAAAAGAATCACTATAATATTATGAATGATTTTATGTTCATAGTCACCTATGCGTTTCTAAAATAACATGTATTGCCATATAACTGGAATAGACTTTAGTATTAAATAACCTGGACAGCATTTGTTATTAATGACTCAGGATTCTAAGACAACTCTGTTTGAAGAACTTAAAATGCTTACTAGAAACTCTCAGAATTTATAAAAGGAGAAGTTTATAATGGTAGCATTATTAATTTTTATATGGAAAGAACAACTTCTATTTCCTGTAAGATGTATTCAAAAGAGCAGAATAAATTAAGACTGAACTGTGGATATTTTTCCAAATGAGTTCTTGCATAAGGCAACTGTGTCGGTTTTCCCAATCTAAATAAACACAGGTACACTGCTTTATGGAGTAGCAATAGTTATTACCAAGTCCACTTCATTAGCAAAAATCTGCCAAGATTATTGAATGAATGGCATTGGCTACATTTACTGGTCACTAATAATTCTGTTATGTCTTTCATAGTATCTGTGGCTGTAGACCAAAAGGCACTTTTCCCATATACTGAAAAGGAGAATCTATGTCTGATAAATTCTCTATTAAACTAAAAATGTTAAAAATAATACTGAGGACAATGGGCTCATTCTTCTTTGAACTTCAGTGAATTCTAGGTTCAGGCTATAAACCAAACTTCCAAAGAATAATTTAAAAAATGGTCCTCTGCCTCCTGGAAAATAAAATGTCTTTCTTTCCAATTTCAAAAGTCAAACACAAAAGATGCTTTTTAGAATATACTTCGTATCACAACACTCCTAGCATAATAATGTTTTGCACCAAATTGTCACTGTCTGTTTATCAAGGATGTGTGCATTATTTCAACAATATGATAAAATAAAAAAGTATAAAGTAATTAAAACGTTATGTGCCTTCTATTTTAGCTTTGGCTATCTAGGTGTTTAAAAATATTTTACAGTCATGATTAACAATAACATGTCACCGAATTTTGAAATAAAATATATCATGACTCATTTTATTAAAGCATGTCAGTTCATATTAACAAATTAATTTTAATTATTTCAAAGAATTTCAGATAGATATGAAACAAAATGCATTCCCCAATGTTATTCATTGGATTAATTTTGGTTCCTGAGGTAATTCAGAAACTTTTATTAAATGCCAGGTCTGAATTGCTATTTTCATCAAATACTACTATTTAATGGGAAATAATGACTTTTCTTAGAGGATATTGTTAACTGAACTAGAGTAAGGTTGTTGTCACTGTCATTTGGCCGAGGCCTCAATAACCTGATTAATCAACAAATGCTATAACAGGTGAAAGTTACTTCTCATTACTTGATGGTTCTTGATACATCAATCTATGTGTTGGTATAGTGTTTTGAAATATGGAAAATATCTGTTTAATTATGGACAATTTGTTTATTTGGGAAAGAATTTTGCTTATTTTATTCCAAATGTAATCCTAGATTGTTAATATTAAGAATTTGCTCTATTTAAAACCTTTATTAAGCTAGGTAACTTATTTAATTTAGACTTTAGGATATATAGGAATAAAACCCTGAGGAGTCTAGTAATTAAAACTAAAATATGATTATAGAGCTATGGATTGATTAAAGGTCTGGAATAGAGTAAACATGATGTATAATATACAGTGTATCTATATTTGTAGCTATAAGGTAGCCAACTCTAATGATATTCCCATAGTAAGACTTTCAACCCTATCAATTTTCAGATGTCTGCCTCCCTCTGTAGGTCTCAAATTATTATCTTGGTGATGATGACTTTAATCAATTGGTTTCCAACAAATCCCAAAGCATATTGGAGAGATGTCAGGTGAAAATAGAATCACTCAAATATGATATTTTTTTTCCAATATCCTTTTGCTGCTCTGGCTAGTTTACTTACATGAAAAGATTGAAGCTCTCAATTTTCAAAAGAGTATCTTCAACAATATTAGAACATTAAGTTACACAAAACTCTCAAATAAAAAAATAAAATCCAGCTCTGGCCAGTGGCTCAGTTGGTTGGAGAATCATCCTGTGCACCAAAAAGTTTGCAGGTTAGATTCCAACTCAGGGCACAAGCCTGAGTTTTGTGTTCAATCCCCAGTAGGGATGCCTATGGAAGGCAACCTATCCATGTTTCTCTCACATCGCTGTTCTCTCTCTCTCTCTCTCTCTCTCTCTCTCTCTCTCTCTCCTCTCTCTCCTGCCTCTCACTCTAAAAATAATTTAAAAAACATATCCTTGGGTGAGGATTAAAAGTAAAATAAAATAAATTAAAATCTGGACAGAATGTTTCAAATACATTAGCTCTGCATTTGCATCACAATAAACCAAACTCTAAACTGTCAATCTATTAGGCAAGTCATATATTTTCCAGATATTGGCTTGAGAAGACAAAATGATGAATTATTCAGGACAGTAAAATTTTTTGCTGAAATGAATATATCAGTTACAACCCAATATCCCCCTAAAAAATAACATTGCAACTCTTCCGGTGTACAAATGGGAAGCTAGTGAAGGAGTAAGAGAGATTCCAAAGCAAATTTACAACAATATCATTCTTTTTCATGGCAGTTCAGCTTTGAACACTAATCAAATGACCTGAATAAGACCTCTATCATGTGAAATTTTCTATCAGAGATTAACAGATACATTAAATGGAACAGTTTGACGGGAATTTCTGTATAATGAACACGCAATTTAGCTTTGGAATATCACTAAGGAAAATGCTTATGAAATATGCATTTGTCCTCAAATTGATAAAGGTTAGAAATGATAGGGAGCATCACCAGAGCACATTTAATCACATTCATGAACTTGATATCTGAATATTGAAAGACTGGGATTTGCACCTCTATTTCTTGACATACATATTGTGTATCAGCCAATTAAGTAAATATGAGTTAATAGATGGTTCTCAAAGCAATTTAAAGGTCAAATTAGAGTGAATGTTTAGAATGAAGGAAAAGATTGTCTAAATTTGTTTAACCTCATAAGAGCACATTTTTCTCTCTGAGACAAAGCATATGAATTACACTCTAACAGGAATCTTCATTTCATTGTACTAAAAATATAGTTCAATATACTGCCATTTTTCCTCACTTCTCAACAACTACAGATGGTAACAGTACTTTTGTAAGTGATTTCCAAAGAGAGATATCTGGGCTGTCCTCTCTGCAATATATTCTTTGTGAATATGTATTTTTATTATCCTGCTGTATATTCCATTTTTCCAGCATACGTGATTGATATGCATTAAAATCATAACTTTAGTTCAAGTTGCCTCTTCAACATGATAAAGTGATCAATTATATGACTATGTCACATTTTCCCTGTTGAAAACTACTATGAAATACACAAGATATTTTGGTGCTGCATTAGGATAATATATTTCCCTAGGGAAAAAATAATTTTTTCAAAGTTAAATGTTATTAATGAGTTACAGAAGCCCTCAGATAATGTTGTTTTAAGTGGAATTAATTTTAACTCCACTGATTCACAATGAATGTTATTTTGAAGTTGCAGTGAGTTAATCAGTGCTTGTCTCATACTATCTTTTTGGGAAATAGTTTGTTCAGCTAATTAAATAATATCAATAATATTAAAGATAATACACAGTCCCCTAACATATTAAAAAAATATTTTAGCAGCACTCATTTAAATACCAACTCTTAGAATATTAATTATGCTTCTGTTTTGTGCATTTACTTAATGTTGATTCATTAGTAGTTGGTGAATATTTAGGTACTTAGATATGCAACAATGAAGTTTATTATAAAAATTTTAAAAATTAAAACTAGGATTTTCATCCAAGGTATCATGAATTACTGAGATTAAAATCTTTAGCTTTTATAAATTGTACACATACACACTCATATTGTGGACAATATTCTATACACCAAACTGTGTATAAGAATTACATTTAGTAGCTATAGATATATGATTTCATCTTGCTGTAGCTCATGAATAGTTGTATTTTATTATAAACTAAAGGCCCGGTGCCTGGCAGTCAGACATCCCTCTGGCAGCCTGGGAGCCCTCAGGGGATGTCCACTTGCCAGCAGAGAGCAGGCCTAGGCTGCAATCGGACATGCTTAGTGCTACTGAGGAGGCGGGAGAGGCTCCCACCACCACCGCTGTACTGGCAGCTGTCAGCCTGTCTTGTGGCTGAGCAGAGCTTCCCCTGTGGGAGCGCACTGACCACCAGGGGGCAGCTCCTGCATTGAGTGTCTGCCCCCTGGTGGCCAGTGTGTGTCATAGTGACCAGTCATTCCCAGTCATTCTGCTGTTAAGGTCAATTTACATATTACCCTTTAATTATATAGGATAGAGGCCTGATGCATGGGTGGGGACCAGCCGGTTTGCCCTGAAGGTTGTCCAGGATCAAGGTGGGGGTCCCGCTGGGGAGCCTGGCCAGCCTAGGTGAGTGGCTGATGGCTGTTTGCAGACTGGCCACACCCCCTTCAGGGTGGGGGTCTCTGCTGGGGTGCCTGGCAAGCCTGGGTAAGTGGCTGATGGCTGTTTGCAGGCTGGCTACAGCCCCTTCAGGGAGGGGTGTCCTGCTGGGGTGCCTGGCCAGTCTGGCTGAGTGGCTGATGGCTGTTTGCATGCTGGCTAAGCCCCCCAGTGGGGTTCCTCACCCCATGAGGGTGTGGCCAGCCTGGGTGAGGGGCTGATGGCTGTTTGCAGGCTGGGCACAGCCCCTTCAGGGTGGGGTTCCCCACTGGGGTGCCTGGCCAGCCTGGGTGAGGGGCTGAGGGCCTTTTTCAGGCTGGCCACACCCCTTTCAGGGTGGGGAGTCCTGCTGGGGTGCCTGTTTGCAGGCTAGCCACAGCCCCCAGCCACCCAAGCTCCCAGTGGAGGCTGGCTGGAAGCAGATATCTGGGATTTATTTATCTTCTATACTTGAAACTTTGTTGCCTTGAGTGGAGGCTACAGCCAGCCAGGGCAGGTGGAAAGCTTGGCTTCCTCCATCGCTGGGGCAACCAAGCCTCCTGCTTGCTCCAGCTCTGTGGCTGCCGGCCGCCATCTTGGTTTGGTTAATTTGCATATAGTTGCTCTGATTGGCTGGTGGGTGTGGTTTGGGCGTAGCGGATGTGCAGTCAATTTGCATGTTTCTCTTTTATTACATTAGACTAGAGTCTCAGTGCATGGATTCTTGCACTGGTGGGGGCGTGGCCTGCAGGGATTGGCCCGCTGTGGGAGCAGCTGCTCATTCCGATCAGGACAGCCAAGCAGCTTTGAACGTGCCCTCTGAGCGGCTGCTCCTGCTGTGGGAACACCGCTCATCCTGATCAGCTGAGCGGCACTTCCACTGGTGGAGTGCACTGATCACCAAGGGGCAGCTCCTGCATTGAGATTCTTCGCCCTGGTGGTCAGTGTGCATCATAGTGACTGGTCAACTGGTCATTCTGGTCATTCCGCCGTTCAGTCACTGGGTTTTTATATATATAAATGTTAATAACTATAACAATACCCACCAGTTAAAGGGATAAAAACTTTTTTTGTTGTTTTTTTTGTCTCTTTTTAGGACAAATAATATCAATAAGCTCTGGTTATGTGTTATTAATACTTTGATACCAAATCAACAAAGGCTCTATTCAATTTATATTTATGTGCTTTTGTAGTCATCATGAATCACTTACAGTTAAGTGAGGAAATGCAAAACTTATTTAGGGTTACTGTCAAGATGATTTTTTGAGAAAAGTTCTAGAGATGTCATGAATTGCTTATATTTTATAGTAAAATATTATTTGAACACTAATGTTGCATTCTCCACCACACTTTTGGGAAACAGTTTATGTGAAATATTATCCGCCCTTTTAAAAGATTATGTGTCAAGTATTTTATAATTCAAAATCCTGACAAATTATGAAAACCTCTATAAATTTATAAGCATTATGATATTTTCACTCAACATTTATTTTTTTATTTTTTAGTTCTATATATATTTGTTACTTAATCTTTCAAACTCTCATGAACTCTCCAGTATTATTACTCAAAATATTATCATTTGCATTCAATTCTTTACATTCTTTGTTTTATTCTTTAAAGAGGAAGGCTAGTAGGAAATTACTGACATCACTTGGTAATGCTAATGCTTAACAAGATACAGAGTGATAGCAAATGAATTGAGAAGGTAGATGGTTCCTAACTGAGAAGGTAGAAGTCTCTAAAACTTGGCAGATGCTTATTGAAATATGTAGAAATAGATTTTCTAAAAAGAGGGGGCAATATGTATAACTGCCATTAGGAAACTAGAGTACAACAAATACTGCTGGGAACACTGCATACCCACATGTGAAAGAATGAAGCTGCACCATTACCATATACCATATATAAAAAGTAATGCAAAATGGATCAAACACTTAAATGTAAGTGCTAAAAATGTAAAAAAAAATCTTAGTAAAACATATAGGAAAACCTCATGACATTGGATTTGGCAAGATTTCATAGTTATGACACCAAAAGCATAGGCAATTTTATCTTTGGGTATATACCCAAAACAAGTGAAAACAGGGACTCAAACATCTTTCACCCACATTTATAGCAATAATATTCACAAAGAAGGTGGGTAGGAACGAAACTGAATTGGAGTATCAAAACAACACCAGATAGTAACTCAAAACCCACAAAAACAAATGAAATGGACCAGAAACAGTAAATAGAAAGGTTGATAAAACAAAATTTATAATAAGGTCATTACTCCTCCACTTTTTCTCAGCTTCATTAAAACCAATAATGAAAAAAGTAATAATATAACAATGTATTGTTGATTCTAATATATACACACTTACATATATCACCTCTAAACAATAATGGCACAAAAACACAAGAATGAATATAGGTATACAGGAATAAAATGTATATATCTCACAGAGATTAATTTATAATAAATCTGAAGTAAATTTTTTTTAGTTAGCAAGATGGGAGGCTTTTTATTTTAATTTTTTTCAATTGCAAATTACAATACATATTATTTTGTGTTAGCTTCTGGTGTATAGCATAATAGTTAGACAATCATATATTTTATAGAGTGCCCCCACACCACAATTTTTCAAGTACCCACCAGGCACTGTACATACTTATTACAATACTAGAAGCCCATTGCACAAAGATTCACGCAATAGGCCTTCTTTCCCGTGGCTGCTGACTCCAGTTTTCCTCTGGAACCCGGGACCCAGGCCTTTGGTCCGGCCACAGCAAGCCTCTTCAGTCTTCAGTCTTCAGTCTTCAGCCTTTAGTCTTCAGTCTTCAGTCTTCCATCTTCACTCCAGCCAGACCCTTCAGTGTTCCCTCTGTGCCTGTGTATGCAAATTAACCGCCATCTTTGTTGGGTTAATTTGCATAGTTGCTCTGATTGGCTGGTGGGCATAGCGGAGTGACACCAATTTGCATGTTTCTCTTTTATTAGTGTAGACTAGGGGTCCAGTGCACAAATTTGTGAGGAACTGTGGGCTGCCAGGCTGCAGTGGGCACAAGGGTGGGTCTCGGCCCATCCTCTGTGCTCCTGACTGGCCCCTCCCCGCATGGACCTCTTTCCCTTTTCTGCTGGCAGACCTGCTCCCACCACCGACACTCCCACATGCTGATGGTGCTGGCCCTGCTCGCACTTGCTAACAGCACGGAGCAATTTGGGCCAGCGCCAGCAGTGGGTGCAAGTGGCGGCTGCTGCCCCAATCACCTCTCAAGAGCAGGTGGAGGTAGAGTAGCCCTCAGCGGCAATTGGGGCCAGCAGCTGCCACTCGCACCCGCTGACAATGCCAAGCGATCTGTACCAGCGCCGGCAGCAGGTGCAAGCAGGACCAGCGCCAGCAGCAGGTGCAAGCAACTGGCGGAACCATGGCATGTGGGAGCAAAGAATTTTTAGTAACCACCAGAGGCTCACCCTGATGACAGTGACTGGCGCCCTGCCTTGGTCTGGCGCCCCCACTCACTTGCTCTATCATCACAGTTAGGCTGATGTCTGCCATGTTCCATGCTCTGCCACCTGCTGGCAAAGATTGCCATGTTCAGCGCATGCCCCCTTGGTGGTCAGTGGATGTCATAGTGACCAGTTGTTTGGTTGTTCCACTGTTCGGTCTATTTTCATATTAGCCTTTTATTATATAGGATGTGGGTAGGATGACCTGTTCTATGCATAACAGTAAGCTTCTTTACCTGGTTACTCCTCTAATTTCCCAATGGACTTATGAACAAAACGGCCTTTTTGTCAGGAATGGGGGTTATCTATGGGGTAAGCTATATGAACTTCTACTTATAATGACTGACCTGGCTACAGCCACTTCTGACTGTCCAATTTGCCAGTATTAAAAACCAACACTGTTCCATCCTACCCTTAAAAATTTGTTAAGAGGGTGGCTCTCATGTTAAGTATTCTTACCACAGTTGGTGAACACACGTTCAGTGTGCAGATGATGTGTTGTGGAACTGAGCACATGAAACATGTATAATTTTGTTAACCAGTGTCACCCCAATCCTATCTAATAAAAGAGTGATATGCAAATTAACTGTCACACCCTCACTCCGTCACTCCATCAGAAAGATGGCTGCAGTCACGGAGCTGGAGCAAGCAGGAGGTTTGCGTTGCCCCTGGTGATGGAGGAAGCCAAGCTTCCTGCCTGCCCTGGCCGGCCCTGAGCTCCGCTCAAGGCTACAAAGTTTCAATTATAGAAGATAAATAAATCCCAGATACCTGCTTCCAGCCTGCGGGCGTGGCCAGCCTGAAAATGGCCATCAGCCCCTCACCCAGGCTGGCCAGGCACCC
>NW_005371125.1:758635-761086 GCF_000412655.1 Myotis brandtii | reverse complement strand
GTTTTTTGCAGCTGGTCACACCCCCTTCAGGGTGGGGGTTCCCACTGGGGTGCCTGGCCAGTCTGGATGAGGGGCTGAGGGTTTGGCTGGCCAAGGTGCCTGACTGGTCTGGGTGAGGGGCTGAGGGCCGTTTTCAGGCTGGCGGGCGACTGAAGCTCCCAGCCTCTCCTTTTATTCTTTTTTGTTTTATTCTGGGATTTATTTACATTCTATAATTGAAACATTGTTCTCATCACTGGCACTCCCAGCTTTGAGGCCGCGGCCGGCTGCAAGCAGGTATCTGGGGTTTGTTTAGCTTCTATAATTGAAACATTGTTGCTTTCAGAGCTCAGAGCCGGGCCGCGGCAGGCGGGAAACCTTGGCTTCCTCCATCACTGGAGCAAGCAAGCCTCATGTTTGCTTCAGCTGCGTGACTGCTGGCCACCATCTTGGTTGGGTTAATTTGCATATCTCACTGATTAGCCAATGGGAAGCGTAGCGGAGGTACAGTTAATTTCAATCTTTGTCTATTATTAGATAGGATTATTGACTATATTCCCTATCCCTACTTTACATTCCCATGACTCTTTTGTGTCTACCACTTTGTAGTTCTTAATCCCTTGAACTTTTCCACCCGGCTCTCTGACACCTGTCCCCTCTGACAACCATCAGTCTGTTCTCTGTATCTATGAGTCTGTTCCTATTTTGTTTATTGTACTATTTAGATTCCATGAATAAGTTAAATCATATGGAAGCTGTCTTTCTCTGATTGACTTATTTCACTTAACATAATACCCTCTAAGTCCATCCATGCTGTTACAAATAGTAAAATTTTATTCTTTTTATGGCCAAGTAATATTCCATTGTATATATTGTACCACTGCTTTATTATCCCCTCAATTATTGATCGGCTCTTGGGTTGTTCCATATCTCCACTATTCTCAATAATGCTGCAATGAACATGAGGGTGCATATATTCTTTTGAACTGGTGCTTTGGATTTCTTCATATATATAAACCCAGAAATGAAATAACTGGGTAATAAGGTAGTTCCATTTTTTTTAGAAAACTTTATATTGTTTTCCATAGTTACTGCACCAATCTGCATCCCCACAAAGAGTGCAAGGGGTTATCTTTTCTCTACATCGTCACCAACATTGTTGTCTGTTGTTTTATTAATGTTACCTGTTCATATCTTATTGTGGTTTTAATTTGCAATTCATTGATGATTAGTGACTTTGAGCATCTTTTCAATTGTCTATTGGCCATCTGTATGTTTTATTTGGGGAAGTTGTCTATTCAGGTTCTCTGTCCATTTTTTAATTGAATTGCTTGTTTTCTTGGTGTTGAGTTGTATGAGTTCTTTATAATTTTGGATATTAATCCCTTATTGGATGTATCATTGATGAATATCTTCTCCCATTTTAGTAGGTTGTTTTTCTGTTTTGTTGATAGTTTCTTTTGCTGTGTAAAAAAAATGTTTTGTTTGATATAGTCCTATTTATTTTTTTCTTTTGTTTCCCTTGCCTGAAGCGATATGTCAGAACAAATATTGCTATGAAAAATGTCTGATTATGTATGCTTTTTGAATTGCATGTGTTTTTCCTCTTGAAGTAATCATCTTGATTTAAATATATTCAATTATCTCCATAATGGTTGTAATATGTGAAAGATATAATAAAGAATGATGGAATTAAACAATTATTTTAAAAAGTCTGAGATTTTACTGCCTATGTTTTCTTCTAGAGTTTTATGGCATCAAGTCTTACATTAAGTCTTTAATCCATTTTGAGTTAAATCATATCTAGGGTGTAAGAAGGTGATCTAGTTTCATTTTTTTCAAACACCATTGATTGAATAGACCATCTTTACTCCATTGCATGTTTTTGCCTCTTTTGTCATAATATTAGTTAAACTTAAAGGTATAGGTTTATTTATGTGCTCTCTATTCTGTTCCATTGATCTATATGTCTGTTTTTATGCAAGTACCATGCATTTTTATTGCTATAGCCTTGTAGTATAATTTGATATCAGGTAGTGTAATTCTAGTCATGAAAGACTCCAGTTGAAGGATTTAATTTATATTACATGTTTAGAATTAGCTAATATATAAAAGAAAAAAAAAGGTAGATTAATGGTTGCTTAGGGCTGTGGAGTTTAGGGGAAAATGAGCTGAGATTGCTAATGTAGATGATGTTTCTTTTTATAGGATAAGAATATCCCCAAATTGATTGTGATGATAGTTGCACAACTTTGTGAATATAATAAAAACTACTAAATTGTTCATTTTAAATGGGTAAATTATATCTCAATAGAGCTGTTTAAAAGAATGCTTATAGGTAATATTTCCTATCAGTGAAAGTGACTTTGTATGAATTTCTCTATCATAAATAGGCAAATGACTCAATGTTGAAATTATAATGTACTAGAGGCCCGGGGCACAAAAATTTGTGCACTCGGGGGGGGGGGGGGG
>NW_005371125.1:752483-758078 GCF_000412655.1 Myotis brandtii | reverse complement strand
TGTGGCCCCGCCCCCTGTCACACCCAGAGCTGCAGGGCGATCAGGGGGTTTGGGCGCTGCCCCCTGTCACGCTGATCTCGGTGCCGGGAGCCTCGCTGCTCCGCTGATCCCGGTGCTGGGAGGCATATTACCCTTTTACTATATAGGATAGAGGCCTGGTGCATGGGTAGGGGCTGGCTGGTTTGCCCTGAAGGGTGTCCTGGATCAGGGTGGGGGTCCCCACTGGGGTGCCTGGCCAGCCTGGATGAGGGGATGATGGCTGTTTGCAGCTGGTCACACCCCCTTCAGGGTGGGGGTCCCCACTGGGGTGCCTGGCCAGCCTGGATGAGGGGATGATTGCTGTTTGCCGCTGGTCACACCCCCTTCAGGGTGGGGGTCCCCACTGGGGTGCCTGGCCAGTCTGGGTGAGGGGCTGAGGGCTGCTTTCAGGCTGGCGGTTGTTGACTGAAGCTCCCAACCGCTCCTTTTTTTTCTCTTTTTTTATTTTATTCTGGGCCAGCTTTAGCTCTGGCTCTAGCTCTGAGGCTTCGTATCTGGTTTGTTTGCCATTCTATAATCGAAACAATGTATAACTTCAGCTCTGAGATCCCGGCAGGCTGAAAGCTGGTTTCTAGGGTTTTGTTTAGCTTCTTATTTGCAACATAGTACATTGTTGCTTAGAGTTGCAACTCAGAGGCCGGCAACGTTGGAGTCTGCAGTCACTGAAGCAAGGAAGCCTCATGTTCGCTTCCAGCTGCCTGGCTGCTGGCCGCCATCTTGGCTGACAGTTAATTTGCATAAGGATATGCTGATTAGCCAATGGGAAGGGTAGCGGTCGTACGCCAATTACCATGTTTCTCTTTTATTAGTGTAGATTATTTTGTTGTAAAACTTAAGTCTGCCAGATCATTTGCTTTTATGATGACCAAGAAATTAAATTTTTCTTTAACTTATAGTTATATGTGCATTCACATATTTCTGTGCACAGTTTATAATTTAATATCACCCAAAATACATAAAACTCTATCTTTCTAACTATTTCTCAAATATGGTTGGGTAAAAAGATATAATATTTTAAATTTTAATCTTATGGGGGTATTTTTTAAATGAAGAAATGTAAATGGTTACCTAATAGAGATATTTAGTCTTAATAAAAGTCAGTTGTAAGTGTGATAGGATAATAACAGTACTTGGACTCTATATTTTTTGAAGATTTATAGGATAAGGAATTTATATTTTTTAATTTTTGGATTATGTCTTCTTAGAGAATTGAGCCTTTTATCATGGTGCAATTTTATTCATTATAGCTAATAACATTATTTGTTCTAAAGTTATTTTTTATATTGATATAGCTACTTTATCTTGATTTTGCGAGTCTTTGTATGGTGTACTTATTGACATTTGAAACCTATTGGCGTTTGAAAACTTTATAGAAACCTTATAAAGGTGTTTTAGAAAGTATTACTGGTACGTTAGCACTAAGTACTTTATATCTGTAGTTCATTATGTTGCTATACTGATTTGTCATGATTTCAGAAAATGAGAAATACAGAAATCAATTACCTTTGAGATAATTGTAGCTATAGTTCATTCTTGAAACAAAAAGGCATTTTAGAGTTCAATAAACTATGTTTTCAAATTAACCTAATTTATTCTTTGATTTATTCTCAAATTAATTAATTAGATTCTTAATCAAATGGTTAGCTATAATTGGTTAGTTCATTATATGTTTCTATGACTGGTTTTCCTATTCATTTCACTTATGTCCTTACTTTGTGTTAGTTAGAAGCCATATATTAACTGACTTTTATGTATAGATCAATGATCATAGTTTCCATTTATAGTCACAAACACAATGAAAAATATATACATTTGGAAGACTAGGCCAAAGTATCCTAATTATGAAATTGAGACCCATCCATCCACTCCTGGTTATTGCTGTTTCTCTAGGAATTATTTCTTGACAAATCAAGAATCAATTGTTAAAATATTGTTAAGTCTCTAACGTATTTATATAGATAGTTTTAATTTTTCCTGTAACAATAAGATTTATTTTAAGTAGCTAATGAAAATATGCCTTTGTAATATATTTTTTATCATTTGTTTCCCACCCTATCAGCTGCAGAAATAACTGTTCAACCAACTGTGGAAGAGGCCTCTGACAACTGCACTCAAGAATGTCTCATCTTGGGCCATTCTGATGCCTGCTGGATGCCAGCTTCTCTGACCCACGCCAGCCCTTCACACACACAGGCCTCTACTCTATGCCACAGCCCACGCCTGACACCAGCCTCTGCTCGCCGCCGCAGCCCTCCAGTGACACAGACCATTGCTATTTGCCATAGCCCTCCGGTGACCCAGGTTATCGCACTGTGCCATAGCCCTCCACCAACACAAGTCTCTGCTCTCCAACACAGTCCTCCTCTAGCACAGGCTACTGCTCTTCCCCATAGCCCTCCACCAGCACAGGTTGCTGTAATCCACCACAGCCCTCCTCTGCCACAGGCCGCTGCCCACCATCACAGCCCTGCGCGGCCACCAATGGGTTTGCAGCAAGGTTGGGGGCAAGAGGCTGGACCTGAAGGACTACTGTCTCTTGATCACGGAATGCAAGTTAGTACAAGATCTCAGTTTTATACTATGTCTGAAAGAATTCATCCTAGTGATGATTCAGTTAAAGTCATTTCTTTGAAAACCTTCACTCCAGGCCAAAAGGCTAGAGCCTCTAGGGATGATTCTCCCATTATGGAAGAACATCCCTTGTAAAGCTACAATGGCTAATTTACATTTTTCAACAGAATGTATACAATCAAAATTTAAGATCCAATTTCAATAAATATTCCAAATTGTTAGGTTTGTAAATAGCTATGTAAATAGACACAGATACCAGAATAGACTCTAGAGCTAGACCCTTAGTCAAAAGATAAAAATAAATTTACAATTTGTTTAATTTAGAATGTATATTTAAAAAAAGAAATAGAAAACTTCACACCTTTTGTACAGAAAGGCTTATCATGACAGATACTAATGTGTAATGTATAGTATTTCTGATGCACAGTAGTTTTTTTCATTTATTTTTACCAAAATGTGCAATATTACTGATTTTTTTCCATTCTGATTTTTGTAGACCTAGTAGGTAGCAAATGGAAAACTAGAAAATATCTGATTTTCCAAGAGTACCTTTAGTTTGTTTCAACTTTTGTTCAGATAACATTAGATGGTATAAATAGGGTCGTATTTTGTTTGTCTTTTTGTTCGATATTTGTTGTTAGTCTCCAGTTTTTTGTTATTAGTGTTTTGTACAAAAATGCACAGTAGTGAGTGTAAATATCTCTTATATTTTTGCCTCTGTCTTTTTCATGTTTTCTACCTTTATTTGAAGAATATATTGTTGATATAATTTGTATATATATTTTCTGTAAAGAATATACATAAACTGTACAGATTCTGTCTATAACCTATTCTCTACTCTTTAGTAGAGTTCGAGACACTGAAGTGCAATATCTGTGCCCAAATTAGGCAAGTACTTGCTAAAAGGGCCTCTTTCTATAAAAATTTGTCTTTGTAATTTAGTGTAAAGTGCATCAGAAATCATATTTTATCTGCCATTTTAAGCCTATGTTCCATTATTAATTAGGTCTTTCTCTTCTGGAAAGTTGCAGCCTAGAAAATCACAAGGAAAATGAATGCATTTAGTGCATGATTCATTTACACCTATGACTGGAAACTGCTATTTTCTAAAGACTATCAGGAAGATTTAAATGTTGTTATGACTGCTGAATAGGCTGATACCAAAAGATGTTCAGTAAAAAAGTAAACAAATTAATATAACTGTAGATAAAACCACATAATAAACCTATATGACTAAGGGATTTTTGCCATTCTAGCTCAACTAACTGAAGACAACCACTGATAACAAGATCAGAGTCAGGAAGGAAGTTTTCAAGTAATGGAATTATAAATTTACATCGAAGGTGTTACAGTATAGAATTCTAAGGAGATGTGCAGAGGAAGAAATGAGGTTCATGACTGCTTCTTGGGGTAGATGAGAAATACCCCAATAACACACAAGAAAAGACACAACAAAATATCATATCTGAACACAAAATATGTTCTAAGCAAAGAATACAATAGTATTCCTAGGGAACATTAGTTTCCTTCTGTTGTCTGTTTTTAATTTTTTTCTTTTCTTTTTTTGTCCTTATACCTGGCCATGATTGTCTATGTGCACATTTCACCAATATACAGAAACAGCACCAACTTAATTTTCCTCCATAGCAAAACCAAGAAAATGTCTTGTTTCTGTATTATACTAAATCGAGAGATAATTGATGTATTAATTGGGGTGGGGGGAGTGAATATTTCTTGTTAATTAAATTAGATGTAGACTTTGTAATGTGTAACTTGAAGATATGTAATTTATGGTTAAACTGTGTGTAAATGTTGTAATATAAAGTGTGGTAAATGTGTAATTTCATTGGTGAAGGTTTCCACTGAATGTTGAGAAAGCTTCTCTTCTTGTGCCCAGCAGATTACGTAGCGTTTTGAGAATATATTGTTCCCATTATGAAACTCTTTAAATTATATTTGATTTGGTATGTAGAACAACTTATTCACTTTTAACTACAAGAGTTTAGTGAAATTTCAAATTAATTAGTATTATTACTATTTTCTCCATTGTGTTTGTTAATATTCAAAGGGATTTGGAGCATACTGGTAATCCAGGTGCATGTGAATCTTGAAAGACTGATGATGATTGAAAGTTTATTGAAATATGACCATGTGTAGGTGTTGATATTGTTGTTGATATTGTTGACAATGAAGATTTAAACCTGGGGAAGATAAAGAAACCCAGAATGACAAAATCAGAGCTTCCAGTAGAATTTAGGCTGTTTTTTCTCTGAAAAATTGCGAAGATAATGTATGAGAATATCTTTTTCTATTTTAGTTATTTTCACATTTTCTTATTTCCACATTTTAGTTATGGTCTCCAGGGGTGGGCAAACTTTTTGACTTGAGGGCCACAATGGGTTCTTAAACTGGACCGGAGGGCCGGAACAAAAGCATGGATGGAGTGTTTGTGTGAACTAATATAAATTCAAAGTAAACATTTTTACATAAAAGGGTTCGGTCTTTTTTTTTTTTAGTTTTATTCATTTCAAACAGGACGGATCCGGCCCGCGGGCCGTAGTTTGCCCACGGCTGGACTAGACCATTTATGGGATCTCTTTGAGATTTTACCCAAAGGTAGGGAAAGAACACCATTGCAGCTTTTATTATTCTTTTCATTATTATAAGTTGAAAAAGAAAACCCAAGAGAATGTACAAACAAATTATTGGAATTAATAACAGAATGAAACAAGGTGGTTGGCTATAAGATCAATATACAAAACCAACTGTATTATTATACCAGGAACAAACAGAAAACATAATTTTTTAAAATATACTATTTACATGTGAAAAGGTTGCCACCTGCCTTGGCTCACCTGCACTGGGATGTCCTGGGCCTTCTTTCTCTGTTATCCATGGCTCCTCTCCTTTCTCCAACTGGGAAATCACCCTAGGTTTGGAAAATTCATATCCTGCTTATGCAGTAAAAAAAAAAAAAAAAAAAAA
>NW_005371125.1:735580-752265 GCF_000412655.1 Myotis brandtii | reverse complement strand
CAGGGGTGGGCAAACTTTTTGACTTGAGGGCCACAATGGGTTCTTAAACTGGACCGGGCCGCCGGAACAAAAGCATGGATGGAGTGTTTGTGTGAACTAATATAAATTCAAAGTAAACTTCATTACATAAAAGGGTACGGTTTTTTTTTTTTTAGTTTTATTCATTTCAAACGGGCCGGATCTGGCCCGCGGGCCCTAGTTTGCCCACGGCTGGAAATAAATAAAAAGAAATAAAAGGGGAAACTGAAAAAATTAAATAATATGTTAGGGATATGATTGATTATTATGTTGATAAAAATCAGAATAGGAACCAAAATTAGATATTTAGGGATTTTTTTCTTGTAGTGTGATTTATTGAATTTTAAGTGTGGCTCTTAAATCCTCCTATGTAAAAATTGGCAATATTTTGCTACCTTTCCTAGAGATATAGGAATGAACAAATATGCTTTTATTGCCCTTTCTAACTCTGATTATATAGTCAGGCTTAGACTGTGTTAATAGTATGAAAAGACTGGGCATCCTCTTCTGGGTCTGTACCAGAGGGGCAGTGAACGGAAGCAGGCTGCAAGTGGCCAAAGAGGCCAGGGGAGTGAGCCCAGTTATCTCCCCTATGCATTCTCTTTCAAAGCTTCCACAGGTCTGGCCTTGGCAACCTATAGCTTCTAAGGCTTCAGATCTGATGAGATCTTTCTCATTGTATTGCAAATTCTTTCTTTGAATGGATGGACAGAGCTATAGATTGACAAAGCTCAAAGGTGGCTCTTCTGATGTGCAAAAATTTAGTCCTAGAAGTACAAAAAGTATTGTCTTACCATCAATTGAAAATAATTCCCTTGAAAAAAAGAAATAGATTTGATTTAGTTTGAAATTAAAACTTCAAATTGAATGGCAAATATGATAATATGTTCAGTGAGACTGGTTATTCAATTTTTGTGGCTGTGTTCAGTTACATGTGGTTAATAATTCACTAGCTATAGCATTAATATATCACATTTATAAGTATGTATTCAATCACTGTGTATCTTATATGCTAAGTGCTTACACATTTTTTCTTGAATCTTAGCTTCAAGTTTTAGCTAATACTGTGTGGGTGTATTAAAATCAAACTTACATATGATACAGACAGTGTAATAACTTTAGAGAGTATATTTTGTGTAGTCTCATTTAGCTATTTAACATTTTGTTTCTGGTAATGTAAACTCTGTTAGCAAAAATGGCTGTTAAAAAATTAGTGCTATTGTGTATTGGTGACAGTTATGAAGAGCCTCTGCCTTCCCAAACTAATATTTGTCACACACTTTCATTAAAATGGTTTAAAGTAGACTGAAAAAATCACAAATTGTGCAGTCTTTCCTTATAATGAAGTCATGTCACACACATACACACACACACACACACACACACAATCCTTTTTAGTCATGGAAAATTTAAGAAAATTTGACCCACATGTATCTGTCAAAATTAGTTTTTTGTTGTTTACATTAAGACTGAATGTGCATATATCTCCTAATATACATTTATTTATGAACATCTAGTTGGTTGTTTAGGCTTTTTTTTACACTCTTTCGATTCATATTTTCCAGTATGGTTATCATTTCTGTTTTTCTTCTTTCATATTTGTTTCAAACCAAATTTGTAGTTATGTTTAGAAAAAGTTTTTATCACATTCATTACACACTGTTTTGGCGGTTTCCAATTGGCACAAATGCCCTGGAAAATGTGGGAGCAAAAGAAGCTGAACTATATTTGAAAAAAACCTTTTTACATTATGTGCCAATTACCACACCAGAGCAATTTCATACAGAGGCCTTAAAATATTCATTCATAGTAGCGTTTGTACATTAACAATCCAAGTGCTTTCAGTAAGCGTGATTTTTAAAATCAGTGCAAGTTGACAACAGCTGACAGTTGACAGTAGTAATGAAAAGGCTACTCAGAAAAATGTGTGTGCACAAATGAAAAAAAATACGAAGGCAATTGTTTCGTGACTGTATGTGATATTTTTAGAAATAAAATCTGTGAAATTTATGCTATCTCTGTTTAAAATACTTGGAATTTTATGAAATATAGATTTATGTTTGTATTTGGAGAAGATTCCTCCTCTGTGACATCATACAGTATCTGAAAGTGAACAGTATGCCAAAGCAGCTCTAGCTATGCTTTGGAAGTGAGAAGGTTGGATATTGTATGACCCAGGATGGCAGTATGTAGTCCAGTGGCAAATGTGTATTAATTGTTCTATTCCAGGTTCTGTATTGCATGTTTTCTTATATTCATTAATATAGGTATTAATAAAGTTATAAAAATAAAGGTGCATTTTTATTGCGTGTTTATTAGTTCAAAAGTCAAAAGTTTTATTTCATTTTAAATTGGTTTTAAATTCATATAAAGTAAAATACACCTTGCTGGTGGTACACTTCTATGTTATACTTTTTTTTGTTTTCTCTGTTAAGCCTTTCTATATAATTCTTTGAGTGAACATCATTTCTCTCACTTTTCACAGCTGGTGAACAATATTGTGGTGTTTAGAACATTTACTTTATATCTTTCAAGATTAAATTAAGAGATATTTAGCCTTGTTGGTGTGGCTCAGTTGGATGGAGCATCATCCTGTTCACTGATTCCTGGTCAGGGCACATACCCAAGTTACAGGTTTGGCCTCCGGTCCTGGCATGTGCAGGAGGTGATCAATCGATGCTTCTCTCACATCATTCTTTCTCTCTCTCTCTCTCTCTCTCTCTGTGAAATAAGTTAAAAGTTTCTGGAGAATGGTGATAATATTGGTGGAACAAAATAACTTCACTCCTGGTTTCACTTTTACTCTGGCTAAATGGAGAGAATCCCAGTACATTGAAATCTCTCAAGATGCACATGATTAGTTTATATTCAACTGCATTTGGCATTTCTTTAGTCTTGAAGTTTGATTAAGATTTATAGAGCACAGAATCTGGTGCTTTTTGTCTTCTTTCTTTTCTTACCCATTTTTCTATTTTTGTGATATTGATTTAGTCATTATCACCAAGGTTTAGCTGATGAAGGAAGAAAAAAATCAAAATTTAAATTAAGCAAAAATTTAACCTCTGGCAAAAAGAGATCACACTTTTAGAAATATAATATATGTATAAATTAATTTATGTTATTTCTCATCCTGACTCCAACCATGTGTGAAAAAACTCAAACTTTAGTGAATAATATGTAGGTTAGCAATCAGCAGTTTACACATAGATATTATCATAATAACCCAGGCAAGTGTGCTAAAAACCTGAGAAAGTGAATATGATGAATAGGTACTTTGTCAATAGGAAAAAAGTATTGTACTGGAGAAGAATGTTGAAAATCTCTGATATTTCAATAAGTAAAAAAATTAGTGAGATAATATTTAGCTTTATTAAAAACATAATTGAACTTGTTGATCTTATTGCCAGAAATAGTCACATTAATTTATAAAATAAGTTGCTAATGGTATAATGAAAATAGCTTCAAACAAAACAAAACAAAACAAAACAATAAACAATACAAAATACCTGTGAAGCAGGCAAATAAGTTCAGAATTTAACTGCTGTATTTTGGGTTACAAATTCCATTGCCATTTCAAGTATGTGAGGATCTATAGCTGCATAAAAACAACTGAAGTTTAACCTGTGCACAGGCTTAATTCCTACCTTGTCTATCAAAGTTGCCTGATCCCCTCAGGCCAGGCCGAGTGACCCTACCTGCCACAAGGGACCCTGCTCACTCTGCAGATGCCCTTTAAGCCAAGGCGCCACCCCAGGTGTGGCCAGTTGGGGAGCAACCATGGGAGGTTGACTCCAGGGCGTGTCTGGCCCGCTTTGCCCAGTCCTGCCCCACTAGCCACCTTCTAATTAATTTCCTAATGTTAATTAGGGGAAGAGAAATAAAAGACAAAAACACATAAAACAAACACAAACAACTATAATCCTGTTAGTGACTTAAGTAACTCAGGGATTTACTCACACTACATTTTCTTCATAAACATTTTTGGAAAAGTTTTAGATTTACAAAAATGTTGCAAAGATAATACAGTTCCCAAATACCCCACTCCCAGGTTCTATTATTAACATGGCATATTTGTTATAATTAATGAGCCAATATTGATACATTATTACCAACAAAAGTCTACAGTGTATTCAAATTTCCTTAGTTATTTTTTTCTTAATGTCCTTTTTCTATCCCAGGATCCCATTCAGGATTCTATATCACATTTAGTCTTCATGTCTTTTTAGGCTCCTCTAGACTGTGAAAGTTTCTAAAACTACTTTCTTTTTTAATTCAAATTTTATTTTTCAAATACACTTTTCATTCAACATTATTTTGTATTAGTTTCAGATGAACAGCATAGTATTTAGACAATCGTATATTTGCAAAGTGTTCTCCCTGATATGTCTAGTACCCACCTGGCACCATACATAGTTGTTACAATACTAGTGACCCGGTGCATGGATCCATGCAAATTGAAAGGAAATTAATTAGAAGGTGGCTAGTGGGGCAGAACTGGGCGAAGCCGGCCAGACACGCCCTGGAGTCAACCTCCCATGGTTGCTCCCCAACTGGCCACACCTGGGGTGGCGCCGTGGCTTGAAGGGCATCTGCAGAGTGAACAGGGTCCCTTGTGGCAGGTAGGGTCACTCGGCCTGGCCTGAGGGGATCAGGCAAAAACCAGCTCTCCGACATCCCCCAAGGGGTCCTGCGGGAAGCCAATCCCAGCATGTCAGCAGGGCTGAATCATCTGGAGATGGCTGAGGGCATTTCCCCAAGCCTGAAAAGGATGCATTAAATGATTGCTTGCTGCCAGACAGCTCAGGGCATTTCAATCTACATATCATTGCCTCCTACTGGCCAAACACCTGAAGAGCCAAAGGCAGTTTCTCCAAAACCTGACAATCTGCCAATGGATTGTGTGTACGAAACCCTGGCCTTTGATGTGTATATCTCTGCCTTGCCTTAGGACAATTTGTGTTAATAAAAAGCAAGGGGTCCTGAGACAAGAAGAACTTAGTTCCTTTAGCTAAGTCTTCTCTGACTCCCTATAATGCCTTTCAAAATTATGTTTTGTCTCTGGACTCTTATTTAATTTATGCACAGCACTTTCTCCAGGTTCCTGAACCCTTCTTGATGCCCGATTAAGACCACCAACATTAGGGTCCTGGAGTGTGAGAGGTCACTCTGCAAAGTTGCTGTCATACAGGCTGTGGAACGCAAATGCAAGTGTGCAGTAAACCATAAGGTGGAATCACGTGGCCCAGCAAGGAATTGGGCTCCATCCTCTCTGGTTTTGGGGTGTGTCACCTGAGAACCACCACTGCCAAGTCATTGCAGCTTGGCAGCTCCTGCATTGAGCGTCTGCCCCTGGTGGTCAGTGCATGTCATAGCTACCTGTTGGATGGACACTTAGCATATTAGCCTTTTATATACATGCTAGTGGCCCAGTGCACAAAATTCATGCACGGGGGCGTTCCCTCAGCCCAGCCTGGACCTTCTCCAATTGGGAACCCCTCTAGCAATCTGGGACCACTGGCTCCTAACTGTTCACCTGCCTGCCTGCCTGATTGCCCCTAACTGCCTCTGCCTGCCTGCCTGCCTGATCGCCCCTAACCTCTCTGCCTGCCTACCTGATCGACCCTAACTGCCTCTGCCTGCCTGTCTGATCACCCCTAACTGCCCTCCCCTGCCGGCCTGATCTTGCCCCCAACTTCCCTCCCCTGCCGGCCTGGTTGCCGCCAACTGCCCTCCCTTGCCAGCCTGATCTCGTTCCCAACAGCCCTCTCTTGCTCGCCTGATCTTGTCCCCAACGACCCTCCCCTGCTGGCCTGATCTCACCCCCAACTGCTCTCCCCTGCTGGCCTGATTGCCCCTAATCCCCTGCGGGCCTGATCTTGCCCCCAACTGCCCTCCCCTGCTGGCCTGATTGCTCCTAGCTCCCTCTGCCTCGGCCCCCACCACCATGGCTTTGTCCGGAAGGAAGTCGGATGTCCAGAAGATGGCCCGTCGACCCAGTCTCATTATCATATTACCCTTTTATTAGTATAGATAGATTATTGACTATATTCCCTATGCTGAACTTGACATCCCCATGACAATTTTGTAACTGCCAATGTGTACTTCTTAATCCCTTAACCTTTTTCACCCAGCCCACCAGCCCCTCTCCCTTCTGGCAACCATTAGTCTGTTCTCGCATCTAAGAGTCTGTTTCTACTTTGTTTATCTATTTATTTGTTTGTTTGTTTGTTTACTATGTTTTTATTGATTTCAAAGAGGAAGGGAGAGGGAGAGGGATAAAAACATCAATGATGAGAGAGGATCATTGATAGGCTGCCTCCATGCACCACATTGGGGATTGAGCCTGCAACCCAGGTAAGTGTCTTGACCAGGAAAGGAACTGGGACCTCCTGGTTCAAAGGTAGATGCTCAACCACTGAGTCACGCCGACCAGGCTGGTTTGTTTATTTTGTTCTTTATATTATACATATAAGTGAAATCATTTGGCATTTGTCTTTCTCTGACTGACTTCACTTAGGTCCATCCATGCTGTTCATTCTTTATTATGGCCAATATTCCATTGCATATATGTACCACAACATTGTTATCTACTCATCAGACTTTCCTTCTTAATGATGACCTTGACAGTTTTAAGGAATATTGGTGAGATATTTTGCAGACTGTCCCTCAACTGGAGTTTTTCTGGTGATTTTTTATCTTGATTAGACTGAGGTTACAGGTTTTGGGGTTGAAGACCACAGAAGTATAGTTCCTGTTTCATCATATTTTATCAGGTGTGCATGATACTACATTATTTAACTATCTTACCTAATAATAGACAAACATGTAAATTGACCGTACCTTCGCCATGCTAACCAGCCAATCAGAAGAGTATGCAAATTAACCCAACAAAGATGGCGTTTAATTTGCATATGTAGGTTCCAAGCGGCGGAGCGAAGCCTGATGGCCCCGGGGCCGGAGCAGCGAAGCCTGACCCAGAGCAAAGGCCTGGGTCCCGGGTGCCAGAGGCAAACCGGTGCCAGCAGCCAAGGGAAGGGAAGGCCTATTGCATGAATCTCTTTGTGCAACAGGCCTCTAGTACAGTTAATATTTGGCATCACCTCACATTATGTTTGAGTTTTACTCTTTACCATTCAATCAGATACTCACAATTTGTCAAGGGTTTGGTGCACTCAGGCTTAGGACATCTCCACAATGTGCCTCTTCAGAGTTAGAATTCCCTGGGAAAATTCAGGACATTCCTCTTCCCAAGCTCCCACTTATCACAAAGTTTACTAGCCTTGCATTTTATTTTAATTTTTCAGTCTTTAATAGGGTAATTTTTACTACAGCATTAATAGAAAATAAGTAAGTGTGTGTGTATGTCTCTAATCCTAGTTTCTGACAGAGCTTCTCAAACCCTCATAAATTTTTAAATGGTAAGAGCACTAGGAGGATCTTTTGTTCTAATATTTTGTCTTTGACCTTGTGCCTAACACAAGGCTCCTGAAATCCTTGCAATTTCCTGGGTGACACAGAAGTGTTTTTTGTTCTAATCAGTCAACTCTGGCTTGGGTCCTCCTAGATAGCACTGGAGTGAGGGCTAGCCACCATATAAACCAAGCCACAATCAGAAGATTGGACTTTTCATTCCTACTCCCCATTTTCTTGAGGAAAGAGGACTAAAAATAAGATTAATAGTCCGATCATGCCTAAGTGATGAAGCTGGGGGGGGGGGCGGGTAGGTTTGTAGGACTGAACACTTAACATGTGAAATTTGATACTATCTCTTGGTACAGTTTCAAAATATATATGAATTGTCCACCCAGCTGAGGTCACAATAAATTGTTTGGTGTGGGGAAACATATCCACACATTTGATGACCAGCTGTGTCAGAAATGAATTGTTCTGTGTGAGTAACAAAGGAGACACCCAGGAAAGAAACACAGAAGAAAGTTGGGAACAGAAGTTTTTCCTTTATAATGGCAAGTAAAGGGAGATCTTAAGCATCTAGAGGACAGAGGACAAACACAATATACATAATAGGTACATATCCCTTATTTCTGAGATTGAGGACAAAAAAATGCTGGATTTTAGCTTGTTTTTGGAGTTTTGGAGAAATGTAGATAAAATTATTTGATAGATGAATGCTTTGTTTTTTTAAACTTATTTCTTTATTCATTTGAGAGAAAGATGGTTAGAGAGAGAGACATCTATTTGTTGTTCCACTTATTTATGTATTAATTGGTTGATTCTTATATTTCTTTTATGTGGGCATTGAACCTGCAACTTTGGTGTATTGAGATGATGCAATAACTAACTGAGCTACCAGTCCAGACAAATAGATTGATGTTTTGAAGTTCAAGTTTATCTACTAGGAGATATTCATTACTAGTAGATATTGTCAAGGGAAAGGTTTTATTGAAGATTGAGCTAATGAGAGAAAACTATTGATCTTCTCAACTCATTTTTAATTTACACCAAGCCAATTGTCTTTTTGACACCAGTTACAACATTTATTATCAAACAATACACAGAAGGAAGTAACTTTTCATAAACTAAAGAAATAAAATTTGTGGCTTTCAATTTAGAATGCTTCTATAAGAACAGTTCAAATTTACAGAACAAATTACATTGCAATAGCCCAAGGTAAGTTTTCCCACTGCATTCTTTATTCATAAGATAGAAAAAAATCAATTATTGGATGACATATGTGAGTGTCTTTTAGATGCAAAGATGATAATGCATGTCACTGCATATTTTTCTCTGAAAGCATTCATGTGGTCAACCTGAATGAAACTAAGATCCTGAGTCATACACTTCCCATTTCCTAACATTGAAAATAATTCTCCTACATATTATGATTCCGGTACATGCCTAGAAGGGAACATTCATTTAATGGATCAGCCATCAACTCCCTAAATCATTTTAGTTTATTTAGTTTATCCAGGAGGGTATCAAGAAAATTTTTATTACACACAAATGTGTTTCTTACCCAGTAATGACATTGAAGAAGTTGAATTTTAAACATAAAGAGTAAGAGTACAAAGTACTTGCCTTGCCAGCCACACAATTGAAGGAAGCATCCAATCATTCTAATATGCTGATCTGAAGAAATATGCCTCCTGAAGAAATCCAGGAAGTGGTTTGGGCTATTTATTTAGAATATCCTATTGTCTCTATCTCAGGTGAAAAAATATCACAATAGATTTCACAATAGAGTAAACTCAAGTGATTAGAATTGGCAGATATCCAAGAATCTGTGATGGTTAATTTTATATGTCAACTTGAGTAGGGTACAGTACCAGATATTTGGTCTGGAATTTGTTGTCAAGGTATTTTCTACATGTGAGTAACTATTTTAAAAGGTGTTTTATTTTTAATTTAAATATAGTTGGTATACAATATTAGATAAGTTTCAGGTATATAATAGGTGTATGGTTATTCAACCTTACAATCTGATCACCATGCTAATTCTAGTAATTATCTGTCACCATGCAAATTTATTACAATTATTATTTATTATATTCCCCTTCACCCATTCTATTACTCCCCAGTCCTCTGACAGCCACAAATTTGATCTCTGCACATTTTAACCATTTTCCCTTTTTCGCACATTCCTCCAACACCCCTCCCATCTGGTAACCTTCAAAATGTTCTCTGTATCTATGAGTCTGTCTCTTTCTCTTTTGTTTGCTTGTTTGTTTTATTTTTTAGATTCCACATATAAGTGAAGTCACATTTAATTCTTTCTTATGTCTGAGTCATATTTCATTGTTTAAATGTACCGCTTATTTATCCATTTTCTATTAATCAACACTTAGGCTGCTTCCATAACTTCCCTACTGCAAATAATGCTGCGATTAACAGATTGATGCATACCATCTGTTTGAATCAGTATTTTGAGTTTCTTCAGATAAATGCGCAGGTGTGAAATTACTGGATCCTTTATTGTGTTTCATTGTAGCCTTTGTTTTCAAGTCTATTTTGTTTGGTATAAGTATTGTTACCTCAGCTTTTTGTTGTTTGTTTCTATTTTCATGAAATACCTTTTTCCATCCCTTAACTTTCAGTCTGTGTGTGTCTTTCTATATGAAGTGAGTTTCTTGTAGACAGCATATGTAAGGGTTTTGATTTTTCATCCATTCAGCTACCATATGCCTTTTGATTGGAGCATTTCATCTGTTTACATTTAAATAATTGTTGATGGATATGTAGTTGTTACCATTTTATTATTAATATTTTAAATATTTTCCCCTTCTGCTTCTTAAAGAAGTCCCTTTAACATTTTCTTTTGTAATATTTGATTGGTGGTGTTAAACTCTGTTTTTTTCTTGTCTGGAAAGCTCTTTTATCTGTTCTGTGATACTAAATGATAGCCTTGCTCAGTAGAGTAATCTTGCTTGTAGGCCCTTGCTTGAATATTTCATGACAATCTCTCTGGCCTGCAAAGTTTCTATTGCAAAATCAGCTAATAGCCATAGCAGATTTACATAACACATAGAAACAAACACTAAGAGCCAGTAAAAATGAGATGACAAAGAAGAAGCTTCCAATGAAAGACAGGATATATTTTTAAAAAGGGGCTAAATAAAATGGAGGCAAGCAATTTATCAGATACAGAGTTTTTTAAAAAATGGCTATAAGAATGTTCAAGAAACTTAGTGAGAACTTCAACAAAATGAAAAATGACATAGAAACCATGAAAAGGGATAAGTCAGAAATAAAGAATACAATAACTGAAATGAAGCATACACTAGAAGGAATAAACAGTAGATTGGATAAATCAGAGGATCAAATCAGCAATTTAAAAGACTAGGTAGCAAAAAACATCCAGTCAGAGTAGCAAAATGAATTAGAAAAAATTAGACAGGTAAAGGGACCTTTGGGACAAAATGAACCAAAACAACATCTACATCATAGGGGTATCAGAAGGAGGAGAGAGAGAGCAAAGGAACAAGAAAGTATTTGAAAAATAGTTTGAAAAGAAAAATAGGCTGTAAACCTCATTAACATGGGGGAAGAAACAAGGCACACAAATCCAGGAAACTCAGAGATTTCCAAACAAGATGAACCCAAAGAGGTCTACACCAAGACACAACATCATTAAAATGCCAAATGTTAAAGACAAAGAGAGAATTTTAAAAGCAGCAAGAGAAAGACAGTTTGTTACCTACAAGGGTGCTCCAATAAAAGTGTCTGCTCATTTCTCAACCAAAACATTTTCAGGCCAGACAGGATTGGTATGCAATATTCAAAGTGATGAAAAGCAAGGACCTACATCAATCCTACTTTTACTAATAAAGCTTACATTTAAAATTAAAGGAGAAATAAAAAGATTCCCAGGCAATAAAAAACAAAAGGAGTTCATTACCATCAAACCAGTATTACAGGAAATATTAAAGGTTCTCCTTTAAGAAGAGAAAGAAGGAAGAGGAGGAGAAGGAGAATGAAAAGAAGAAGAAGAAGAAGAAGAAGAAGAAGAAGAAGAAGAAGAAGAAGAAGAAGAAGAAGAAGAAGAAGAAGAAGAAGAAGAAGAAGAAGAAGAAGAAGAAGAAGAAGAAGAAGAAGAAGAAGAAGAAGAAGAAGAAGAAGAAGAAGAAGAAGAAGAAGAAGAAGAAGAAGAAGAAGAAGAAGAAGAAAACAGGGGAATATAACTGTAAAGAATAAAATGGGTGCCCAGCCAGCATGGCTCAGTGGTTGAGTGTCTACCTATGAACTAGGAAGTCATGGTTTGATTCCCGGTCAGGGCATATGCCTGGGTTGTGGGCTCAATTACTAGTGTAAGGCATGCTGATCAATGAGTCTCTTTCATCATTAATGTTTCTTTCTCTCTCTCCCTCTCTGAAATTAATAAAAATATATTTAAAAAATAATAAGATGGGCCCTGGATAGGTACTACAAAAAATAAAAAGAAAAAGAAAAGGAAAAGCTAAACACAAAGCTAAAAACTAAAATAAAAAATTGAAGAGAAGGTAACACATGCCAACTCATCTGTGAATCCAGCATCACCATGATATCATATCAATGCTAGACAAAGATAATATAAGAAAGAAAATCTACAGCCTAAAATCCCTTATTAACATTGATGCAAGATATACAACAAAACACTAGTAAACCAAACACAGGAGTATAGTAAAAGGAGTATACAACATGACCGAGTAGAATATATTTCTTGAATACAAGAATGATTCAAAATACAAAAATAAATCAATGTAATATACCAAATTAACACAATGAAGGAAAAACACAGGATCATCTCAATTGATCCAGAAAAAAAAATTAGATGACATTGACATCTTTAATGACTAAAATACACAGAAACTAGGACCAGAAGAAAACTATAACTATATAATAAATACCATATGTGAAAAGCCTAGAGATAATATCATATTCAATGTTGAAACATTGAAAGTTTTTTTTTAAGATCAGGAAGAATATAAGGATATTTGCTTTTGCAATTTCTATTAAACACTGTACTGGAAGTCCTAGACAGAGTAATTAGGGAAGAACAAGAAATGAGACATCCAAATTATAAAGGAAGCAGTAACATTATTTCTGTTTATAGATAATATGATCGTATATGCAGAAAATCCTAAAGATTAAAAAATACTCTCAGAACTATTAAATTCAATGAATTTGCAGGATAAAATCAACATGCAAAAATCACTTGTATTTCTATACACTAACATTGAAGAACTTATGAAAGAAATTAAGACAATAATTCCATTTACAGTAAGATAAAATTAATAAGATACTTAGGAATAAACTTAACCAAGTAGGTGAAAGAATTGTACACAGAAAACTACAAACTTTATAAAAGTAATTAAAGACACAAAAAATGGATAGACATCTATGTACAAGGAATGGAAGATTTAATATTGTTAAAATGTCAATACTAATTAAAGTGATTTACATATTCAATGTAAATTTATAAATATTTATAAACAAAAGTTTTTGTTTTTCAGAAATAGAGAAAAATTCATTCTTAAATTCATATAGAATCTCTAGGATCCCTAAAGAGCCAAAGTAATTTTGAAAAGAACAAAGTTGAGTGTTGACATTTCCTGATTTCAAAATTTATTAAAGAGTTATAGTAATCAAAACAGAATTATACTACATAAAGATAGTTAGACTAGTGGAATAGATTACACAGCCCAAATATAAACCTCATATATATGTATGGTCATATGACTTTTTGTAAGGTTGCCAACACATTTCATGGGGAAAGAGAATATTTTGAACAAATGGTGCTGGGATAACTGGATATCACATACAAAAGAATGAATTTCAATTGTTAACTTACACCATATGAACAACTAACATAACATGAAGCAAATACTTAAATGTAACAGGTAAAACTATAAACCTCTAAAGAAAACACAAGAGAAAAATTTCATAACATTGGATATGGCAATGATTTCATGGTTATGACACTAAAAAAAAGCAATAAATGAAAAAATATAGATAATTTGGACTTCAGCAAAAATAAAAAATTTTATGCACCAAAGGATACAATCAATAGTGAATATGCAACCCACAGAATGGGAGAAAATATGATATATATTATAAAGGGATATTTTCAAAAAAATATAAAGAACACCTATAACCAAAAATTATACCAAACAACCCAATTTAAAAATGGCCAAAGGACTAGAATTGACATTTATCCAAAGAAGATATTCAAATGATCAATAAGCACATGAAAAGATGCTCAACATTACTAATCATAACGAAAATGCAAATCAAATCCATGAGACACCACCTCACACCCATTAGGATGGCTACTATGACAAAAAACAATATAATAGATATTTATAAAAATTTGGAGAATTTGGAACCATTGTGTACTTTGGTGGAAATGTAATATAGTGTAGCCATTGTGGAAACAGTATGGCAGTTCCTAAAAAATAATTAAACATAGAGTTACTATATGACCTAGTAATTCCTTTTCTGGGTAATATACTGAAAATAGTTGAAAGCCAGGTCTGGAAAAGCTATTCATAGACTTCTGTTCATAGCAGAATCATTCACAATAGCCAAAAAGTGAAAACAACTCAAAGTATCCATCAACTTAACTTGTATCCACACAATATTATATTCAGGCAATTTATTGTAGAATTGTACACCTGAAACTTATATAGTTTTATTAACTAACTAGAGGCCCAGTGCATGAATTCATGCACTGGGGGGTTGTCCCTCAGGCCAGCCTGCACCCTCTCCAATCTGGGACCTCTCAGGGGATGTCCAACATCCCTCTCACAATCCGGTACTGCTGGCTCCCAACTGCTCGCCTGTCTGCCTGCCTGATTGCCCTTTACCACTTCTGCCTGACAGCCTGATCACCCCCTAAACATTCCCCTGCCAGTCTGATCGACACCTAACTGCTCCCCTGTTGGCCCGATTACCGCCAACTTCCCTCCCCTGCCAGCCCGATCGCCCTCAACTGCCCTCCCCTGCTGACCTGGTTGGCCCTAACTGCCCTCCCCTGCTGATCATCTTATGGTGGCCATCGTGTGACCACATGGGGGCAGCCATCTAGTGACCACATGGGGAAGGCCATCTTGTGAGGGTGTGATGGTCAATTTGCATATTACCTCTATTATATAGGATGTCACTCCAATAAATTCAATAAGAAGTGTCTATATCAGATTAATGGGTAAATAAAATGTGGTATAGGAATGATGTGGCAAAGGAACATCATTCATTCTTAAAAACGGAAGAAATTCTGACACAAGTTACAACATGGTTGAACCTTGAGGATATTATGCTAAATAACAAAAGCCAGTCACAAAAAGACAAATATTGTGTGATTACACTTATATAATATATCTAGAGTTGCCAAATTCATAGAGACAGAAAGTAGGGTTGTTGCCATGGACTCGGGAGAATATGGAAATGGAAAATTCAATGTCCAAATGTTTCAGGTTTCCATGTAGAAAAAAAAAAAAATACTTGAGATGGATGTTGGTGATAGTCTCCCAAAAATGTGAATGTACTTAATTCCACCAAACTGTATATTTAAAATGGTTAAGGGTTTGACTTTGGGTGGTAAGCACAAAATGCAATATACCGATCATGTATCATAGAAATGTACACTTGCAACCTATATGATCTTATTAACCAATGTCACCCCAATAAATTCAATTAAAATGGTTAAGATGATAAATTTGCCCTAACCAGTTTGGCTCAGTGGATAGAGCGTCGGCCTGCGGACTGAAAGGTCCCAGGTTCGATTCCGGTCAAGGGCATGTACCTTGGTTGCGGGCACATCCCCAGTAGGGGGTGTGCAGGAGGCAGCTGATCGATGTTTCTCTCTCATAATATATATAAAAAAAACATATTTTAAAAAGATGATAAATTTTATACTATGTGTATTTTATTACAATTAAAAGTAACAATCTAAAATATTTCTAAATTTCCCCAATACATATTTTTTTTCTGTTTTGTTCTTTTCTGATTTTAGCCTAGACACTGAAAAAGATCAGAAAAAAAAGAAAAGAAAAAAAAATATTCCAGAAGAAAAACTTGGACCAGAAGCTTTTGCACCATAAGGCACCATTTCTGACCATGGTATTACCTCAGAGTCTATAATTTCCAAAGTTAATTTCACATTCCCTCTTGGGAATAGGATAGCTGGGCTGAAAGGGAAAAGAAGAATATAGTTAATAAAGAACACAAACCTTAGGAAAAATGTTGGGTTTATTTCCTGTTTCTGCTATAGACATTTGCTCTGGCCCTCATTTTCCTCATATATGAAGGAGATGATAATGTAAGTGAAGCACATATACTGAAATAATATGAAGTGAAGCACCTCCACATACAAGCAAAAAATAAGTGCTAATTCTTTTCTTTTTATCTGAAAAGTGGGTAGAGATTAACAGAGATGGATTTGGTCAAAAAAGAAGAGCCTTAAAAACTGAAAGCATATAGAGCAAACTGTAAATTTTCTTTGAGATATTTTAAGGTTGATTTCTTTAAATGCCTATCATTGAAGAAATAAATAAAATATAGGTAATTTTCTGTCAATTTCTTAGTCATTTATATATTTGAATGGGAAGGTAAATGCTATAGCAAATAACTGAATATGCAATCAATTTTTATGTTAATATCATGTGAATAGATGCAGAGAAGAAAAAAACACCTAAAGTTATAATTTTGTCAAATAAAAGAAAAAAATATATATTTTAGAAAAGTTGTAAAGAAATGAAAAATAAATTTCTTTTTATTCTTTAAAGAACATTTATTTTTACAAAGAATCATCAGAATCTCTGATATGGAGCAATCACTAAAAATGCATTAAATATATGAGGTCATTGTGTGGGGTGTAGGATGTAATAGTGATGGCAAAAGTACTTCATGTGAAGATATTTGAAAGCATGCCAGGCTTTTCAGAAAGTAATGTTATAATGTTCATAATTTTAAAATTCTAACATTCTGTTAATTAGTTTAAAATGAATTCTACTGCCGTAACTGGATTAGCTCAGTGGATAGAGCATCGGCCTGTGGACTGAAGGGTCCCAGGTTTGATTCCGGTCAGGGGCATGTACCTTGGTTGTGGGCACATCTCCAGTAGGGAGTGTGTAGGAGGCAGCTGATCGATGTTTCTCTCTCATCGATGTTTCTAACTCTCTATCTCTCTACCTTCCTCTCTGTAAAAAATCAATAAAATATATATATATAAAAAA
>NW_005371125.1:734140-735120 GCF_000412655.1 Myotis brandtii | reverse complement strand
AGAGGCATTAGGCCTGGGCAGGGGTGGAGCTGGCAATCACAGGGAGCAGGGGTCGAGTTGGCGATCGTGGGGAGCTGGGGGTTCCCTGTCCAGGCCTAATGCCTGGGCCAAAGGCGTTAGGCCTTGGCAGGGGCTGAGCAGGAGATCGTGGGAGCTGGGGGTCCCCTGCCCAGGCCTAATGCCTTGGCCAGAGGTGTTAGGCCTGGGCAGGGGCAGAGCCTGCAATCACAGGGAGCAGGGGCTGATCCGGCCATGGTGGAAGCTGGGGGTCCTCTGCCCAGGTCTAATGCCTTGGCCAGAGGCATTAGGCCTGGGCAGGGGTGGAGCGGGAGATTATGGAGAGCTGGGTGTCCCCTGCCCAGGCCTAATGCCTTGGTCAGAGGCATTAGGCCTGGGCAGGGGCAGAGCCAGCAATGGCGGGGAGCTGGGGGTCCCCTGCCCAGGCCTAATGCCTGGGCCACATGCGTTAGGCCTGGGCAGGGTCGGAGCGGGAGATTCCAGAGAGCTGGAGGTTCCCTGTCCAAGCCTAATGCCTTGGCCAGAGGCGTTAGGTCTGGGCAGGGGTGGTTCCAGCAATTGGGGGTAGCAGGGGGGGAGCTGGCAATGGTGGGAGCTGGGGGTCCCCTGCCCAGGACTAAGGCCTTGGCCAGAGGAGTTAGGCCTGTGCAGGGGTGGAGCCAGGGATTGCGGGGAGCAGGGAGGGAGCTGGTGATGGCAGGGAGCAGGGGCAGAGCCAGTGATCATGGGGAGCAGGGGCTGAGCCAGCAATCATGGGGAGCAGGGGCTGAGCCGAGGATTGAGGGAGCTGGAGGTCCCCTACCCAGGGCTAATGACTCGGCCAGAGGCTTTAGGCCTGGGCAGGGGCCAATCCGGCAATTGGTGTGAACTACAGAGGAAACACCTTTTCTGACGGCTCATTGGCTTAGCTCCCTGTATGCCACTGGTAATATTCTTAGTAACTTGGGTAATAAGAATCCAAA
>NW_005371125.1:733452-733890 GCF_000412655.1 Myotis brandtii | reverse complement strand
CCTTCCCCTGATCAGCCTGGTCACCTCCCACAAAGGGAGGCCAGACTGTGGCTTAGGCCCGCTCCCCAAGGGGAGCAGGGAGCAGGGAGTAGGACATCCCCTGAGGCCTCCCAGTATGTGATAGGGGGCAAGCTGGGCTGAGGGACCCCCCCTCCAGTGCACAAATTTTTGCGCACCAGGCCTCTAGTCCTATATAATAAGAGAGGGATATGCTATTTAGCCCAGGTATGCTAATTTGTCTCGACCAGATATGCTAATTAGTCATGACCAGTAGTAAATTGACCATCACTCCAACACAATAATAAGAGAGGGGTATGCTAATTAGCCCAATATGCAAATTAGTCACAACCAGTATGCAAATTGACTATCACTCCAACAAACAAGATGGCCACCCCCATGTGGTCAAAGATGGCTGCCCCCATGTGGCCACAAGATGGC
>NW_005371125.1:726995-733262 GCF_000412655.1 Myotis brandtii | reverse complement strand
ACCAGGCCTGCAGGGGAGGGCAGTTGGGGGTGATCGGGCTGGCAGGGGAGCTGTTAGGCATCGATTAGCCTGGCAGTGGAGTGGTTAGGCGGCAATCAGGCAGGCAGGCAGGCAAGCATTTGGGAGCCAGCAGTCCCAGATTGTGAGAGGGATCAGGCCTAAACGGGCAATCAGACATCCCTCGATAGGTCCCAGATTGGAGAGGGTGCAGGCTGGCCTGAGGGACACACACACATCCCCCCTGCATGAATTTTGTGCACCGGGCCTCTAGTTGAATATAAGTAACTAAAGTAAAAGTTGAGAATCAAATCTAGCTTAGACAGAGAGATGTTAGCTCAAAAAATTTTGATTGTTAGTTTGGCCCCAATACTACTTGCCTTTTTATTTAGTCTATTGTCACAGCAAGGCTAGGATTTACATGTGTGAAAGGGATGGAAAACATTGATAGTAAATTAAAGAACCAAGTGAAATCGACATTCTTCAGCAAATATTACTTAAATGGCTCTTGATTTGGGCTGCAATATTGTGCTTTTATTATAAAACAGAAAAAGACAAACTATAGCAAGAGCGATTTTATTTTTATCTGTAAATTGTCTCTTTGTTTGGCACCATACCTTCAGAAAAATGTTTTGTGTGTTTTTGCTTAATTATTTTTCCCTAACTGTGCCACGTATTTTATATAGATCATTTAAATAATCTGTGCACAGGAAAAATAGTAAGAGCAAAATAAAAACAAAAAGTTTTGTACTAAGAACAAACCTTAAGTCGAAGAGAGTTCTAACCTTTGAATTTAAAAAAAGCCTTTAAAAACATGTATAAGATGATGAGAAAGTTAGTAGATAACACTTACTGGCTATTTCATGATATTAAAGAATTATTGTTCATTTCAAGGGTAATGATTGCATCATGGTTGTATTTTTTTATTTTTATTTTTTTAAAACATATTTTATTGATTTTTTACAGAGAGGAAGAGAGAGGGATAGAGAGTTAGAAACATCGATGAGAGAGAAACATCGACCAGCTGCCTCCTGCACACCTCCTACTAGGGATGTGCCCGCAACTAAGGTACATGCCCTTGACCGGAATCAAACCTGGGACCTTTCAGTCCGCAGGCCGACGTTCTATCCACTGAGCCAAACCGGTTAGGGCTGTATTTTTTTAAAAATCCTTAACTTGCAGAGGTATATACTTTATTATGAAGTAATATACTTAGGTAATTTTCTTCAAAATAACACCCGATATTATAGGGGCAGAGGACTGTGTAAATGCCCAGATTAAACAAGATAGGCCAGTGTTGAATAATTTTAAAATTTGGTAACGAGGCCCTGTGGCTTTATTATAAAATCTCTTAACTTTCTCCATAGGTTTGAAGCTTCTTGTTATAAGAAAATATATGTGTAAAATCAATTTATTACCATATTGGCTTTTGAAGGAAATATTTTTGTTATAGATTTGACATGGATTCACATATTTTTAAAAGATTATTTAATTGATTCTTAAAAAAAGAGGAAGAAAGAGGGAGAGAGAAAAATTGATATGAGAGCATAACACTGACCAGCTGCCTCTTGCACACCCTCACCAGGAATTGAGCCTGCAACCCAGGCACATGATTCAAATTATAAACCCTTTGGTGCATGGGATGATGCCCAATGAACTGAACCAAACTGGCCAGGGTGGATTTGCATATTTTTAAGTGAAGCCCTCATGTATTGAAATATTCTGTTTCTTTGGTACCCAGGCCCTCTCCAACTATCTAAACCTTGTATTTCCAATATTCACTGAAGAATAGGTAGAATATTTTCAGAGACTCATAAATCAAATATCAGTATTAGCTCAAGAAAGCAAGAAGACCAGCATGTGCTCACTTTTAATCAGGAAGCTCCACAAAATGCATTTGTAATGCTATAATTTTGAGTGACAGACTTGTAGAAATCAAAAGTATCAAAACAACCACTAAACAAGTCTACAATAGTTATAAAAGAATCATTCCTACACTGTTATATTATCTCAGACCAACATTTATCACTCTATTCACTTTTCTGTTAACGTTAGTTAAATGCAGTAGCTTTTTACTCACCTGACCTTACTTTCTTATGTACTTATAAAGCAAAGTTCACTAATTTTATTGAATAAATGATTTTTCTTTGACATCAACTTGATGCTTTGCTATATTATTCCTTCTTACAATGCATTTCACAACTGCTCAGCTTGATGATTCTTTTGACTGTTTTTGGCATAAAGTATGCATTCTCAGTTATAACAAAAATAAAACTTATACTCTGAAAAATATTTGGCAATGTTTATAGCACACAAACTGGTTGATCTGTGTCTTAGTTATGGAATTTAAAATAATTTGTTCATTGTGGATGTCCTTTGGTTGTTTACTAAAGTGTCTAAGAGCAACAAATTGGCTGTATTTTATTTTATGTGCCTGGTCAGTCATAGAAGTCCAACTATATTAAAAATGTTAGGGGCTGGTAAGGGCAGAGGACACTTGGAGAATGGTAAGATCAGGGATCTGGGCTGGAGAGTGATGTGCAACCACTGAGCCAAGAGGGTCAAGAAGAAGCTGCACTGCACTAAGGCCATATTCTGTGGGGACAGGTGTAACATCCAAATGTGGAAAGGAAGTCCACAGGGCTGCTGGCAGCTGGGGAATATAGAATTAAGTCCACAGCCACGAGAGACTACACCGAGAAAGGCGGCCTGAAGATCTGCCTGAGCAGCGTGGTGCTGGGGGGAGAGAAACTTGCAGTCATGTGGTTGTTTTGCCTATTTTTTTGCCCTTGCATTTATTCACTAAAACCCGTTAGTAAGACCTTTCAATTACAAACACTCACCTGAGACTGTAGTGCAAGTGGAGGTGCAGATTTCTGGAGTCTGGTGAGAGATGTGGAGGAAAGCAGGGCAGGGAGAGGTTACCAGGAATCTGGCACTACAACTTTCATGACCCTCCAAACCTAAGCAGCCATCTTTCTCCTGAGGAGCCAGCCTCTCCCAGCATCCTCAACACAGCTAATACAGCCACACCCACCCTACATCTTGAGCTTTACAAATGAAACAAAGACTCTGAATAGCCCCAAATTGCCCTCAGGGATTGAGTTGAAGAGAAGCTATTCAGTCCCCGAAGGCAATACAGCATCCCTGCCACCTAAAGCCCTGTCAAAAACAGCCACTTGAGTGATGAAGATTGACAGCAAGCAGGCAGGTAAAGCTGGCAGATTGGTTTTGCCTCCTTGCAGCCAATGCCTGTGGAGACAGACACAAACAGTGGAGCAGTGGAACACTTGGAACTTCAATACAATGCTGAAAGCCAAAGATAGTTCCTGACAGTGGTCAGCAGCTAACTACCTAACACAATACTCAGATGTGGCAGACAGAACAGAAGAGTGGGGTCTTAAACCAGCCCCCATGGGGCATTAAAATTTGGCTGAAGCGAATGACACTTCAGTTATCTTTTATTAAAATTTTTTTCTTTATTTTTGTTTTTCCATTTTTTAATATTATTTTTCTTTAGCCTATTTGTATTTTTTTATTGTTATTGTATTTTATCTTTTAGGTTTTTACCTTTTTCTTCTTTCCTTCTCCCTTTTTCATCCTGTTTTCTATTCTCCTGTCCCTGCTTTAGTTTTTCTCTCTCTTTTATTTTTACCCCTTGTTAAAAATCAATCTTCTTTATCTGCTTTATTGATGTGTTATTATTATTGTAGTCACTGTTGGGTTACTCATATATATAATTTCATCTCCCATGTTCCAAGTCCATGCATCCTTCTCTTTTCTATTTCTTCGCTAGTCAATTTTATTTTTGCTTTTGTATATCCTCTTCTCTCTTGCTCTTTTCTTCCCCTAATTGTTTAATTAGTTTCACTCACTAAACTCAAGCCTAACTGCTCTCTCCTCAATTCTGCTTTCCCAAAAATAAATGAATAAATAAATCCTATATAATAAAAGGCTAATATGCAAATTGTCTCCTCGGGAGTTCAACTGACCAGGAGTTCAACCGCTCGCTATGACATGTGCTGACCACAAGGGGGTGGCATGGAACAAAGGAAGGTCCTAGCCAGCAGCCAGCAGATGGGGGAAGGAAGCCCCGGCCAGCAGCTAGCAGCTGGCAGCCAGGGAAAGGAAGGCCCCAATTGTCCCTGATCGCCAGCCAGGCCTAAGGACCCTACCAGTGAATGAATTTCATGCACCGGGCCTCTAGTAGATAAATAAATAAATGTTTTTGTTTCATTTATTTATCTATCTATCTATTTATTTATTTATTTATTTTCTTATCCAAGCATTCTCTTCCTACTTCCTCTATACTGAACCTTGGTCCTTCCCCTATTTATCCAATTCTTTAACTTTACTTTCTGTATATAAGCTCTGCCTCTACAGATTATGTCCCTCCCTTTTTGTCTGGGGGTCTGTTGTTTGCATTTTTTATGTAATTATTTTGTGGTGTTTGCTCCCCATATATTTTTTCTTTTTTCTCTAGCCTTTTTCCTTTCCTCAGTATCATTTTTACTCTCTTTTCTCTCGCCTAATTCTATTTTCTCTGGTGGTCACTTCTATTGGGATTATCAGTGTTGTGTGTACATTCATGTTTTGTTCCCTCTGCATTGTGTTGTGTTGAGTAGTATTTTTTGTTGTTTGGTCAACACCTCCAAATGGTTGGCACAACGTGGTAGAGAGTGAGCCACATAACCAGACACCTTGGAAGGAAACTCCATCCCTGAAGGGGACAATAACACTCAAGAACCAAATACAACAAGAAAGCCCAAATATCTCAAGTAAGGGGCATCCCTAGAATACCCAGCCCAGGAACATTGAGACTGCACCACTGGATTCCAAAAACATGTACTATATAAGACAAACTAAAAAAATCTGGGTAGCATAGCAGCTTGACCTATGTTGATACTTAGAATCAATCACAAAGGAATAGCAAAAATGGGAAGACAAAGGAGCAACCCCAATATGAAACAAAAGGAGGAATCACCAGAGAAGGAAATAAATGAAATGGACACAAGCAATTTGTCAGAGAATAAATTCAGAGCAATGATTATAAGTATGCTGAAAAGGCTACAAGACAAATTCACCAACATCTGTAAGGATCAAGAGGAAATGAAGAATGACATAGCTATAATAAAGAATGCAATGGAAGATTTCAACAGTAGACTAGAAGATGCTGAGGACCGAATCAGTGAGTTGAAAGACAAGGTAGAAAAATCACAAGCAGAGCAGAAACTGGAAAAAAACAAATAAAAAGCAGTAAGAAAGCCTAAGAGAACTTTGGGACAACATGAAATGAAACAACATTCACATAAGAGGAGTGCCAGAAGGAGAGGAAATGGAGCAAGGAATAGAAAACCTGTTTGAAGAATTAATGATAGAAAACTTCCCTGAGTTGGGGAAGAAAAAACTCACACAAGTCCAAGAAGAACACAGAGTCCCAAACAATATTAGCCAAAAAAGACTGACACCAAGACACATCATAATTAAATTGGCAAACATCAATGACAAAGAAACTTAAAGGCTGCCAGAGAGAGACAGAAAGTTACCTACAAGGGATCTCCCATTAGACTATCAACTGAATTATCAACAAAAGCACATCAGGCCTGAAGGAAATGGAATGAAATATACAAAGTGATGCAAAGCAAAGGGCTGAATTCAAAAATACTATACCCAGCAAGGCTTTTATTCAAAATTGAAGGTGAAATCAGGTGCTTCAAAAAAAAAAATCTAAGGGAGCTTATTACCACCAAGCCATCAATGCAAGAAATGCTAAACAGATTGAAGTAAAAATAATAACTAGAAAGAGAAAAAGGAACACAGGAATAAAGAATAAAAATGGCAACAAACAAGTACCTATAAATAATGACCTTAAATGTAAATGGATTAAATTCTCCAATCAAAAGAGATAGAGTAGCTTAATGGATAAGAAAACATGACCCATATATATGCTGTCTACAAGAGACCCACCTCAGAACAAATGACTCACACAGACTCATAGTGAAGGGATGAAAAAATATTTCAGGCAAATAGAAATGAAAAAAAAAGCTGGGGTAGCAATACTTATATCTGACAAAATCTGAATAAGCTGATAACAATGGAGGAAATTGAAGCAGCAATCAAAAAACTTCTATCAAACAAAAGCCCTGGTCTGGACGGCTTTACAGGGAGTTTTTTTTTTATCTTTATTGTTCTGATTATTACAGGTGTTCCTCTTTTGTCCCCCCATAGCTCCCCTCCACCTGGTTCCCACCCCACCCTCTGCCCTTTTCC
>NW_005371125.1:725827-726921 GCF_000412655.1 Myotis brandtii | reverse complement strand
GAGAATTGTCAGTCCACTCCCTTTCTATGCCTCTGATTCTATTATATTCACCAGTTTATTCTGTTCATCAGATTTTTTATTCACTTGATTTTTAGATTCACTTGTTGATAGATATGTATTTGTTGTTCATAATTTTTATCTTTACCTTTTACTTCTTCTTCCTCTTCTTAAAGAAAACCTTTCAGCATCCTATCTAATAATAGACAAACATGGTAATTGACCGTACCTTCGCTATGCCTCCCACTGGCTAATTAGCACGATATGCAAATAAACTGCCAACAGAGATGGCGGTTAATTTGCATACGTAGGCTCCAAGCGGCGGAGGGAAGACTGAAGGTGAGCCAGAACAGCAAAGAAGGAAGAAGGAAGGTGGCTCTGGCCAGAGCAGCAAAGATGGAAAACGGAAGGCTGCTCCGGGCTGGAGCAGCGAAGATGGAAGACGGAAGGCAGCTCCGGCCGGAGCAGCAAAGATGGAAGATGGCAGACGGCTCCAGCCAGAGCAGTGAAGACAGAAGACGGAAGGCAGCTCTGGCCGAAGCAGGGAAGACAGAAGATGGATGGTGGATCCGGCTGGAGCAGCGAAGACAGAAGACTGAAGGTGGCTTCAGCCGGAGCGAAGGCCTGGGTCCTGGGTGCCGGAGGAAAACCTGTGCTGGCAGCCAGGAGAAAGGAAGGCCTGTTGCATGAATCTCTTCGTGCAACAGGCCTCTAGATTCATATAATATTGTTTTGTTGGTGATGAACTCCTTTAGCTTTTTCTTATCTGTGAAGCTCTTCATCTGACCTTCAATTCTGAATGACAGCTTTCCTGGGTAGACTAATCTTCGCTGTAGGTTCTTGCTATTATCACTTTGAATATTCCTTGCCACTCCCTTCTGGCCTGCATCATTTCTGTTGCGAAATCAGCTGACAATCTTATGGGTACTCACTTGTAGGTAACTAGCTGTTTTTCTCTTGCTGCTTTTAAGATTCTCTCTTTGTCTTTTGCTCTTGGCATTTTAATTATGATGTGTCTTGGTGTGGTCCTCTTTGGATTCCTTTTGTTTGGGGTATTCTGTGCTTCCTGGACTTGTAAGTCTATTTCTTTCACCAGG
>NW_005371125.1:719646-725431 GCF_000412655.1 Myotis brandtii | reverse complement strand
GTTTGCTTTCCTCCATTTCTGTCATTTGTGACCTGTCTTTTTGTCTCCGCATTTTGGCTGCTTCCCTGTGTTGATAGAGTGGCTTTCTGTGCTAGGTGTCCTATAGGGCCCAGTGGCTCAGCCTCCCCAATTACCTGAGGTGGACACTCTTGGTGCACCCCTTTGTGGGCTTTGTGCACAGTCTTGTTGTAGTTAAGCCTTGATTGTAGTTGGTATCACTGGGAGGAATTGACCTCCAGGTCAATTGGCTGTGAGATTCAGCTGTGTCTACGGTGGGAGAACTTCTGTGCTGGAGACACCCTTCTGGGGCATGACTTGTTTCAGTGGGGCTTTGGTGTTCACTGAGTCCGTCCCATGAGTGTGTCCCTTATGGATCTGAGGAGTTGTAATCTGGATGGTTCCACTCTGACCACTGGGTACACTGGCACTTGGATCTCTAAGGAGGTGCTAATTTAGCCTCTGCCTGAGTGTACCTCGCAGGAGGTATGGAGAGATCTGCAGATTCCTCTTCTTTGTTTGGGATTTGGAGGTGCCCAGATGAGGCCCAGCTGTGAAGCAATGCAGTCTTCTATGGGGCCTTGGGCCTTCTTTCGGATGTTTTGGGTCTCTCTGACCCAGGTGCAGTTTGTTAGGTAATTTTAGATTGCAAAGGGCCAGGTCATTCATATGCAAAAGCCTCTGCTCACAGCTTGGGTGGGGCTGGGTCTCAGGGAATCAACCGGGCAGAGCAAACAGCTATGGCTGATCCTCAGCCCTACCCTAAGAGGTCCAGGTTCTCAGTGGCCCACGGTAATGCTGCAAGCACCTCTGAGAGAAAGCTGACCTCAAGTTCCGCCCACTGCCAGACAGTCCAGTTTCTCCCCATATGAGTCTGGGTCCCCAGAGACTCACCCGGAACTGGAGTCAGGGCCCTAGGGAGCTTGTGTCTCCCTCCCGATTGAAAAAGACAACTGGGTCCTCAGTTGCCAGCCCTTTCCGTGCACGCTTCCGTACCTCTGTACTTTACTTCCACACCTCCTCTGAGTCTCAGTGTGCTTTTCTCTATCCTTCTAGTTGTAGAATTTCCAGTCAGCCAGCCTTCCTGTGGTTCTGGATGCTGTCTTTTAGTTGTATTTTTGAAGTGGTTGTGCGAGGCAGCAATTTCAGGTGTTTACCTATGCCGCCATCTGGGTTTTCTTTTTACAGGGAGTTTTACCAAACATTCAAAGAAGTAAAACCTACCCTCCTCAGACTATTCCAAAAAACTTAAGAGGAAGGCATATTTCCAAACTCTTTTTTTGAAGCCAGCATTACATTAATCCCCAAACCAGATAAAGACACTATAAAGAAAAAGAATTACAGGCTAATATACCTATTGAACATATATGCTAAAATCCTCAACAAACTTCTAGCAAATCAGATCCGGCATTACATTAGAAAGATCATACAGCATGATCAGGTGAGAGTTATTTCAGGGATGCAAAGTTGGTACAATATCTGCAAATTAATAAACATTATACATCACATAAATAAATTGAGAGAAAAAAATCACATAATCATATCAATTGATACAGAAAAAATCATTCGACAAAATCCATCACCCCTTTTTTTTGATAAAAACTCTCATCAAAGTGGGAATAGAGCAGTGGTTCTCAACCTTCCTAATGCTACGACCCTTTAATACAGTTCCTCATGTTGTGATGACCCCCAATTTCATTGTTACAAACTGATCATAATTAAAGCATAGTGATTAATCACAAAAACAATATGTAATTATATATGTGTTTTCCGATGGTCTTAGGCAATCCCTGTGAAAGTGTCGTTCGAACCCCAAAGGGTAGCGACCCAAAGGTTGAGAACTACTGGAATAGAGGGATCATACCTCAACTTTAAAAAAAAGCCTAGCCTTGACCAGTTTGGCTCTGTGGATGGAGCGCCAGCCTGTGAACTGAGGGCTCCTGGGTTAGATTCCGGTCAAGGGCATGTACCTTGGTTGCGGGCACATTCCTAGTAAGAGGTGTGCGGGAGGCAGCTGATCAATGCTTCTCTCTCACTGATGTTTCTAACTCCTTATCTCTCTCCTTTCCTCTCTGTAAAAAATCAATAAAATATATTTTTAAAAAGCCTTATATGACAAACTAGAGCCAACATCATACTCAATGGGCAAAAAATAAAACCATTTTTCCTTAGAACAGGAGTAAGGCAGGGATGACCACTTTCACCACTTCTGTTCGACATAGTACTGGAAATGCTAGCCATAGTGAACAAACAAGAAGAAGAAATAAAAGGTGTCAATATTGGAAAAGAAGAAGTAAAACTCTCATTATTCACAGATACATGATATTGTACACAGAAAACCCTAAGGACTCCATCAAAAAACTACTAGATTTAATAAATGAATTCGGCAATGTAGCAGGGTACAAAATTAACACCCAGAAATCAATAACTTTATTATAAAACAATAATGAACTCACAGAAAAAGAAATTAAAATAAAAACTCATTTACTATTGCAACAAAAAATTAAGATACCTAGGAATAAACTTAACTAAGGAGTTAAAAGACCTGTACTGGAAAACAAAGGACATTGAAAAAAGAGATAGAGGAAGACATACACATATGGCAAAATATACCATGTTCATATACTGGTAGAATCCACATCATTAAAATGTCCATACTACCCAATGCAATCTATAGATTCAATACAATCCCCATTAAAATACCAACAGCATATTTCACAGACCTGGAACAAACTCTCCAAAAATTCTTATGAATGAAAAAAGACCTCAAATAGCCATAGCAATTCTGAGAAGAAAGAACAAAGTTGGAGGGATCACAATACCAGATATCAAGTATATTACAAAACCACTGTTCTCAAAACTGCCTGGTACTGGCACAAGAACAGACATATAGACCAATGGAATATATGACCCAAGCCATTATGATCAATAAATATTTGAAAGGAGGAAAGAGCATACAATGGAGTCAAGACAGTCTCTTCAATAAATGGTGCTGGGAAAATTGGACAGATACATGCAAAAAAAATGAAACTAGACCACCAACTTACACCATAAACAAAAATAAACTCAAAATGGATAAAGGACTTTAGTGGGAAACCATAAAAAATATTAGAAGAATCCATAGGCAGCAAAATATCAGACATAAGTCATAGCAATATCTTTATTGGTGCAGCTCCTAGGACAATGGAATCTAAGGAGAAAAACAAATGGACTACATCACAATAAAAAGCTTCTGCACAACAAAAGAAACCATCAACAAAACAACAAGAAAGTCCACTGCATGGGAGATCATATTTGACAATGTTACATCTGATAAGCATTTAATCTTCAAAATTTATTGGGAACTCATACAACTTATCAAAAGGAAGATAAACAACCCAATCAAAAAATGGGTGACGAACCTAAATAGACACTTTTCAAAAGATGATATATGGACCAAGAGACCCTATGAAAACATGCTCAAAGTCACTAATCATCAAGAAATGCAAGTCAAAACGACAATGAGGTACCATCTCACACCTATCAGAATGGCTATCATCAACAAATCAACTGTCTAGTGCTGTTGAGAATGTGGAGAAAAAGGAACCCTCACACATTACTGGTGGCAATGCAGACTGGTACAACCACTGTTGAAAACAGTTTGGAGTTTCCTCAAAAAATTAAAAATGGAACTCCCATTTAACCCAGTAATCTCACTTCTAGGAATGCATGGCAAACACCAATAAGAAACACCATTCAGAAATAATATATGCATCTTTTTGTTCATAGCAGCACAATTTTCAAAAGCTAAGATCTGTAAACCACCTAAGTGCCCATTAGCAGATGAGTAGATTAAATACTGTTGTACATCTGAACAATGGAATACTACACTGCTGTAAAATAGAAAGAACTCTTACCATTCGTAACAGCACGGATGGACACATATTTCACAGACCTGGAACAAACTCTCCAAAAATTCTTATGAATGAAAAAAGACCTCAAATAGCCATAGCAATTCTGAAAATAAGCCAGTCAGAGAAAGATAAATATCATATGACATGATCTTACTCATTTGTGGGATATAATGAACAATGTAAACTGGTGGACAAAAATAAATCCAGAGACATAGAAGCATCAAACAGACTGTCAAATCTTAGTGGGGAGGCAGAGGAGGGTGGGAAAGGGTGTGTAAGGGATCAACCAAAGGACTTGTATGCATGTATGTAAACATAGCCAATAGACACAGACAGTAGGGGGGTGGGGTCATGTGCTGGGGGTGGTAGCTGCCAGGAATAGGTCAATAGGGGAAAAAGGTGACATATGTAATACTTTAAACAATAATGACTTTAAATTAAAAAAAAAAACCAACACAAACTGAAAAAAAATAAAAATATTAGGAAGGCATAGCAACATTAAATTGTATCTGAGAGTACTATGAAAAGAAACCATAACCTAGAAGACATTTTATACAGATAGTACTACCTAGATAATTCCAGGGGAAAAATTATTCTAAATTCATAGAAAAAGGTTACGTTTATATGGCTGCACTTGTCAGAATACTAGCTTCTCTTATAAATTCCACCATGATTGCTCCTCATAACATGCTGTGGCTACCTGGTATTAATTTGTCTATGATTTGGGGAATTACTTTCCCTGAATGTTTTCTACTACTTTTATGAAAGAAAGATTAGTGAGTGAAGTAATAAATTATCAATGCCACATGTCATAAAATACAATATATTCTTTTTCAGGTCTTGATTCACTAATCAAGAAAAAACGAATGTATCTGAATTATTCAAAGAACCTAAAATTATACAAATTATACCTAAATTGAATATTCTATTCAAAATGTAACAAAAGAGATCACTCTGCACATTAAGGTATACTTTACCAGGTACCAGTCAGGTTCTTACATGAAACACTTAACAGTGCATTCTTTATGAATTAAAATAGAAAGAATGGCTTGTAATTTAGAAAATTTGCATCAGAGGGAGACTAGAAAGTCATTTTGACATTAAAAGGTTTTTGTGTTAAAATGAACCTCAAAGAGTCAGATTCCAAAGCATCTCATTCCTTATTTTAAGTCAATCTTCAATTAAAAGACCATGATAATGTGATAACTTTTCATATTAAGTAATGTTTATTAATTCTTAGTGGTTTTAAATGACTAATAAACAAATGAATAATGTGTAGCCTTCTGAATATGCTATATATTAAACAATAATGACTTGATTTAGAGTGTCATGCCATAAGGGTAAAGCCTAGGCTGTCTTGAGTTCTAGGACCACCAACACCAGGATCCACCAGGAGATCTCAGTGGGTCGGCATTGGACTGGAAGAAATATATTAGAAAAATTATTACTAAGAGAAATGTCCAAACATATGTAATACTTTCAACAATAAATATTATTTTTTATAAATGAGAATCCAAAATGGTGACAGAGTAATTGGATGCTACACTGACATGCTCCCAGGACCAAACTGAAATTACAACTAAAATACAGAAAAAACATCCTGAATAATAAACTTTAGACTAGCTGGAAAGAACCCTGATACCCAAGGATTGAAAGTGGAGACTGCATAGAGATTAGTAGTAAGTTTGAGGCACAAAAGTGCTGGCCGGGCATCCATAGATAGTGGCTGAATTTCCAGAGGGATATCTAAGCTATGGGGGAATCCCACTGAGAAGTCTGGTGTCTAAACCCCAAGATGGGAGAGAGACCAAGATGGCGGCATAGGTAAACACCGCAGACTGCTGCCGCAAACAACCACTTCAAAAATACAACTAAAAGACGGAACGACATCACCC
>NW_005371125.1:709156-718009 GCF_000412655.1 Myotis brandtii | reverse complement strand
GGGAACTGGGAGGAGGGGAGTTATGGGGGGGGAAAAAAGAGGAACAAATGTAACCTGAACAATAAAGATTTAATTAAAAAAAAATAAATAAATAAACCCCAAGATGGGCTTCTCAGCCCCAAACACCAGAACTGAGAATGGTGCCCACATAAAATCTGGCTGTGAAAAGCATCAGGGCTGCTGTCTAGCAGAGAGAGATGTCTGGAAATGTAGGCACCCTCATAAATGGCCAACACACAATATTTCATGTGCATCCACTCACCTTGACCTCTGTCAGGGGAAGGGAAGTGTGGACTGGAGCTGTGTGAGCAGAAGTCAGGGTAGAGTGTTCTGGGGTTAGACCTCAGAAGGCAGACACCATGGTTTCCTGTGCTGAGTCATTCCTCATGCTGTGGAGGACATCTTTCTCCAGAGGACCTTTGATATATTTGATATCCAGGTGATTTTTGTCTGGGGGGAAGGCAGTTGCTCTACCCTATTAGAAAACCCCCTTGTCCACTCTGTGGAGTTTCTGAGGCCCATATAGAGACCAAGAACATCAGTCAGCCTGCAAGAAGAAGCAATTGTCCCAACCTTTTGGAAACCCTCTCACCTCACCTTGTGAGCAATAGCTTGAGGTTAATAAAGACTGAATACAATCATACTGCATGCAGAAGAGTCTCTCTTAAGGCTTTGAGTCTTTGCCTGATCTAATTCAGGGAGGGCCTGGGGCTAGGAAAAGCAAACCTTGGTGCATATCTTGGTCCTTTCCAAAGGAACCCAGCCACAGCAGAAGGAGTCACAAACTGTAGATCACTGGTAGCTCCAAACAGGGTGTGCAAGGCCAGTCAGAAACAGTGTCTGAAACTTTCCTGAACTAGAGATCAGAAAGCATAGCAGAGCTACCCAATACATATTCATAAACACAAACATCAGCCAAAATAGGGAGACAAAAAATCAAGCCACAAATGAGAGAACAAGAGAATTCTCCAGAAGAAAAGCTAAATGAAATGGGGATAAGAAATTTATCAGACATGGAGTTCAGAATAATGATGGCAAAGATGCTCAACAGCATGAGAAAAGATATAGTAACTATGAAAGAATAACATAACACTAATAAAGAACACAATGGAAGGATTAAACAGCAGGATGGGAAAAGCTGAGGGTCAGATCAATGAATTACAAGACAGAGTGGAAAAAAATCACTCAATAAGAGAAACAAAAAGAAAAAAATTAAAAATAGGAGGATAGCCTAATGGAGTTGTGGGACAACATGAAATGTAACAATATGTACATAATAGGAGATCCAGAAGAGTAAGAAAGTGAGCAAGGTTAGAGAATGTATTTGAAGAAATAATAGCAGAAAACTTCCTTAACCTGGTGAAGGAAAAAGTCACACAAGTTCAGGAGGCACAGAGAGTCCTAAGCAAGAAGAATCCAAGTAGGCCCACACCCAGATACATCAAAATTGAAATGCCAAAAATTAAAAACAGAGAATATTAACGACAGCAAGAGAAAAGCAATTTATTACCTATAAAAGAACTCCCACAAGGCTATCAGTTGTTTTTTTATCAGAAACTCTACAGGCCAGAAGGGAATGGCATGAAGTATTCAAGGAAATGAAAAGCAAGTATCTGAAACCAAAATATCCATCATTGCTATAATTCAGAATAGGTGGTGAAATCAAGAACTTCCCAGACCCCCCCCCCTAAAAAAAAGGCTAAATGAGTTTGTCACCACCAAACAAGCACTGCAAGAAATGCTAAAGAGATTGCTGTAATGAGAAGAAATGGAGAGAGAGAAAAACAGGCATAAAGAATTAAGAAGGCAATAAATAAGTACCTATCAATAATAACCCTAAATGTAAATGGATTAAATGCTCTAATCAAAAGACATAGGGTAGCTAAATGGATATGAAAACATGACCTAAATATATGTTGTCTACAAGAGACCCACCTCAGAACAAAAGACTCAGACAGGATGAGCGTGAAGGGATGGGAAAAATTTTCCCATGCAAATGGAAATGAAAAAAAAAAAAGGTAAGGTAGCAATACTCATATCTGACAAAATAGACTTCAAAATGAAGGTCATCAAAAGAGACAATAATACTAATACTAAAGAGATCAATCCAATAAGAGGATATAGCCCTGGTAAGCATATATGCACTGCAGATGGAAATGAAAAAAAAAAAAGGAAAGGTAAAAATACTCATATCTGACAAAATAGACTTCAAAATGAAGGTCATCAAAAGAGACAATAATACTAATACTAAAGAGATCAATCCAATAAGAGGATATAGCCCTGGTAAGCATATATGCACCCAATATAGGAGCACCTAAATAAAAAATTTTCTGGAGGAATTTAAGGGAGATATCCACAGCAATACAGTCACAGTAGAGGACTTTAACACCCCACTGACTTCACTGTATAGATTTTCCAGACATAAAAATTAAAAAGGAAACAGTGATCTAAAGGACACACTAGATCAGATGGATTTAATTGATATTTATAGAACATTTCACCCCAACACTGCAGAATATACATTCTTCTCAAGTGGCATCATCATTCTAAATGATAGGCCACATGTTATGAAAGAAAAACAAGTCTTTACAAGTTTAAGGAGATTGAAATCATATCAAGGATCTTCTCAGATCATAATGGAATGAATTTAGAAATCAACTACAATAAAAACACTCAAACTCATGGAAGCTAAATAGCATATTGTTAAACAATGAATGGGTTAACAATGAGATCAAGAAAGAAATAAAAAACTTTTGGAAACAAATGAAAATAAACACAAAACAACCCCACATCTCTGGGACAGAGCAAAAGCATTCCTGAGAGGGAAGTTCAGAGCATTACAGGCCTACCTCGAAAAACAAGAAAAATTAATAATAAGACATTTAATTCTATAACTAAAAGAATTGGAAAGAGAATCACAGAACAGCCCAGAGTATGTAGAAGGAAGGGAATAATAAATATTAGAGCAGAAATAAGAGAATAAAAAATCAATACAAAAGATCAATGACACCAAAAGCTGGTTCTTTTAAAAGATAAACAAGATTGATGCACCTTTAGCCATCCTCATCAAGAATCAAAGAGAGAAGAATGAAACAATTAAACTCAGAAATGAAAGCTGTGAAGTAATAACTGACATCACAGAAATTCAAAGGATTCTAAGAAAATACTATGAACAACTATATGCCAACAGGCTGAACAATGTGGATGAAATGCACAAATCCCTAGAAAAATACAATCTTCCAAAACTGAATCAGGAAGAATCAGAAACGCTGAATATGCCAATAACAATTCAGAAAATTAAAGCTGCAATTAAAAAAAAAAAACTCCCAGCGCCCTAACCGGTTTGGCTCAGTGGATAGAGTGTCAGCCTGCAGATTGAAGGGCTCCATGTTCCATTCCAGTCAAGGGCATGTACCTTGGTTGCGGGCACATCCCCAGTGGGGGGTGTGCAGGAGGCAGATGATCAATATTTCTCTCTCATCGATGTTTCTAATGCTCTATCCCTCTCCCTTCCACTCTGTAAAAAAATCAATAAAATATATTAAAGAAAAAAAAACAAAAACAACAACTCCCAGCAAACAAAAGTCTTGGACCAGACTGCTTCAGAGGGGAGTTTTACCAACAATTCAAAGAAGAAATAACACCTATACTCCTCAAACTATTCCAAAAAATCCAAGCAGAAGGAACACTTCCAAACACTTTTTATGAGACCAGCATTATCCTAATTCCAAAACCAGATAAAGACACTACAAAGAAAAAGAATCACAGGACTATATCCCAGATGAACATAGATGCTAAAATCCTCAACAAAATATAAGCAAATCAAATACGGCAATATATTAAAAAGATCATACACCATTACCAAGTGAGACTTATTCTGGGGATGCACTGCTGGTACAATATTTGCAAATCTGCAGACATGGTACATCACATAAACATATTGAAAGATAAAAATCACATAATCATATCAATAGATACAGAAAAAGCATTTGACAAAATCCAACACCCATTTTTGATAAAAACTCTCAGCAAAGTGGGAATAGAGGGATCATACTTCAACATAATAAATTCCATATATGACAAACCTACAGCCAACATCATACTCAATGGGCAAAAATTAACACTATTTCCCTTAAGAACAGGAAAAAGAAAGAGATGCCTACTTTCACCACTCTTATTCAACATAGTACTGGAAGTGCTAGTCACAGTGATCAGAAAAGAAGAAAACAAAAGGCATCCATATTGGAAAGGAAGAAGAAAAACTGTCATTATTCAAAGATGACATGATATTGTACATAAAAAACCTTAAAAACCCCACCAAAAAAAACTAGATTTAATAAAGGAATTTTGCAATGTAGCACAATACAAAATTAACACCCAGAAATTGATGGCATTTTTATGCACCATTAATGAATTTGCATAAAAAGAAGTACACAAACAATCCCATTTACCATAGCAACAAAAATAATTAAGATACCTAGAAATATACATAACCGAGGAGGTGAAAGACTTGTGCTCAGAAAACTATGGGATGTTGAAAAAAGAGATTGAGGAAGATTTAAACAAACAAGTGGAAGAATACACCATGTTCATGGATTGGTATTTTTAACATAATTAAAATGTCCATAATACCCAAAGTAATCTGCAGATTCAAAACAATCCCTATTCAATTACCAAGGGCATATTTCACAGATCTACAACAAATACTCCAAAAGTTTATATGGAACCAAAAAAGATGCCGAATAGACGCAGCAATCTTGAGAAAGAAGAACAAAGTTGGAGGGAATCACAATAACAGATATACTAGTAAGTTTATACAAAACCACTGTAATCAAAACAGCCTGGTACTGGTTCAGGAACAGCTATATATAGACCAGTGATGGCGAACCTATGACACCCGTGTCAGAGGTGACACGCCAACTCAATTTTTTGGTTGATTTTTCTTTGTTAAATGGCATTTAAATATATAAAATAAATATCAAAAATATAAGTTTTTGTATTACTATGGTTGCAAATATCAAAAAAATTCTATATGTGACACGGCACCAGAGTTAAGTTAGGGTTTTTCAAAATGCTGACACGCTGAGCTCAAAAGGTTCGCCATCACTGATATAGACCAATGGAACAGAACAGAGACCCCAGAAATTGACCCAAGCCATTACACTCAATTAATATGTGACAAAGGAAACAGGAGCATACAGTGGAGTCAAGACTGTCTCTTCAATAAATGGTGTTGGAAAAATTTGACAAGTACATGCAAAAAAAATGAAACTAGACCACCAAATAACACTATGCACAAAATAAACTCAAAATGGATAAAAGACTTAAATGTAAGACGTGAAACCATAAAAAAATCTTAGAAGAAACCAGAGGCAGCAAAATCTCAGACATCTCTCATAGCAATATGTTTACAAGTACATCGGCTAGGGCAAAGGAAACTAAGGAGAAAGTAAACAAATGGGACTACATCAAAATAAAAAGCTTCTGCACAGTAAAAGGAATCATCAAAAAATGAATAGGGAGCCCACGATGTGGGAGAACATATTTGGCATTGTAACATTTGATAAAGGGTCAATATTCAAAATAAATAAGGAACTCATATAACTTAACAAAAGAAAGACAAACAACCCAATTAAAAAATTGGCAAATTACCTTAATAGACATTTCTCCAAAGAGCACATACAGATGGCCAAGAGGTATATGAGAAAATGCTCAAAGTCACTGATTATCAGAAGGATGCAAATTTAAACGACAATGAGATATCACCTCACACCTGTCAGAATGGCTACCATCAACAAATCAACAAATGTCAAGTGCTGGTGAAGTTGTGGAGAAAAGGGAACCCTCGTGCACTGCTCCTGGGAATGCCAACTGGTGCAGCCACTGTGGAAAACAGTATGGAGTTTCTTCAAAAAATTAAAAGTGGAACTGCCATTTCACCCAGTGATGCCCCTTCCAGGAATATATCGTACGAGACCTGAAACACCAATCAGAAAGAAAGTATGCACCCCTATATTCATAGCAGCACAATTTACAATAGATAAGATTTGGTAACAGCCCAAGTGCCCATCTAGATGAGTAGATAAAAAAGCTATAGTATATTTACACCATGGGATATTATGAAGCAGTAAAAAAGAAGGATCTCTTACCCTTTGAGACAGCACAAAGGGACTTGGAGAGTATTATGCTAAGCAAAATAAGCCAGTCAGAGAAAGACAAGTATCATGTGATCTCACTCTTATGTGGAATCTTATGGACAAAATAAACTGATGAACAAAAATAGATCCAGAGACATAGAAACATAGAACAGACTGCAGACTCTCAGAGGGAAGGCATGGGAAATTGGGAAGTGATCAACCAAAGATCTTGTATGCATATATGCATAATCCATGGACATAGCCAATAAGTTGGTGAAGGCCTGGGGTGGGGGGCAGGGCCAGCCTATAAGTGGTCAATAGGAGAAAAAAGGAGACATTTAACATTTTCAACAATAAAGATTTTTTAAAAGATTAAAAAAACAAATATAAAAAACTGTATAATACTTTATATATGATTAATTATGTGTCATTGGTTTATCTTCCTAAATAAAGGTTCTAAAAAGCAAAAAAAAATTTTAAAAATAAAGAAAAAATAATGACTTGATTTAGTCTGTTACACTTATAATTAAGTACTAGGCTTGTATCATAGCTACATTAGAAAAAGGAGAAGATAGCTTGCTGTCTACAGGCTATAGGAATCTAGGGTTAAATGTAACCTACCTTTATAATGTCTAGTTTTTATTTTGCCCAGGTCTTCAGTGTATGGAATGAATATGCTAATGTATCTTAATGGAGTTTATATTATTATTGGTTAATGGCTTAATCTGTTTTAGTTGAAAAATTAGTTGAATCTTAGTATATTAAGATTAAAGTGTCATTGGGATTAAACACTTTTTGAGCTAGAGTAAAATAGAGGGTTACTCTGCAGATTAAATTGCTTGTAGTATGCAAATCATAGTGCTTGAAAATCAATAATGGCAGTTAGTACTATAAAAATTATAATTCACTCAACTACATTTACACAAAACAGTTCTGTCATTCTTTAGAAGTTCACTAGATATACCCTACAGGACATGCTTATACTATTTATTGCATGACAGGATTTCTAATTCTGTGAGAATTACCTGTCTCTCTTTTTATTCTTTCTTTGAGATTGGTAAAAAAAGAAACAAAAAAACACATTCCTTTCATAACATATCCTGTAAACTAACAAACATTTTAAAATGCCATTCAAAATAGAAAATATCTTGGAGTGCCCATGCTCAAATTTATACTTGAAGAAGTTATTGGAGTACCTGTAGACAGAACCTGCCATTTCTCTGTCAGGTTGATAAGTTTCCACTCCAACACATTTAGTCTTTCTAAGGCCCTGCTCCTTTGCAATTCTTCAGTGTCTTTTTTTACCTTATCTTCTAGGTAAGAGATTTTTAAAAAGAAAAATTGGGCTGAAAATAAGAAATTGATTGAAAGACTGAATACCGGAGAGTAAACTTCCAATTTTCTCCTGAGTCTCTCCTAAAAAAAGAAATGATACCTCCCAAAGTATATTTTTTCAGATACAATTTTATTCTAATCAAAAGAAATTGAACTATCACAAAAAGAAATTTTCTGAGTTTTAACATTTGTGCATCTACCAACATAATGGCCAAATCTGAGTTCCATCATAAAAGCTCTCACTAAGCTAACCAGTAAATTAGACCCATCTACCTAAACAGAGCTTCTAAATAGTTTTTCATTCCTCTTTCTTAACTTCTGATTTTTTAGGAAAACTGGAACACAAATCAGCAATTAAAACAAGGGAATAATGTCTGTAAGAGAGAGACATAGGAAGTCCCAGCCCTTCTTTCCCCACAGAAACACCAATTTAATAATACTATATGGAACAATTACCTTTATGAAAGGTCTAGAATACAGTTAGCCAAGTTGCAGTACTCCAGCTGAGCACAAAGTCGAGAGCAGCTACATTGAAATCAGAAAGAAGAGTAATTTATTTTTACCTGAGCCAGCCTCTCCCCCAGGCCAGCATAACCAGGCATGGAGAGATCGATCACCCTGGCCTGCAACTTCTCCACTGGGAGGAAAAGAGAATGGAACACGCTTCAAACATCTTGGACTTTATATGCATTGTCTGAGAAGATGGTTTCTGTTTTGCTTCATATGGAGTGCTGGTTAAACTAGCATACTTCTGATGCCAAGGGACAGTTAAAAATAAAGGAAAAGGGGCAGACAGCCTGCTGTAGCTGGCACAGCTCTGTGAAATTAAAAGGAGGTGCAGAACCCGAAGTTTCTTTGTTGGGATAAACGGAGAAGAATGGGGAATGCCTCCAACAGCCTGGCCTTTCACTATGCTGCCTGAGGAGCTGGCATCCATTTCACCTCACCTAGAGCCCTGATGGAACCAACCTAGTATTGTGAAGACAACTTAAAAAAATTTAGAGTGGAGAGTGTCTTGCTGTGACTGGCACTGTTCTGCAAAATTGGGAGGAGCAAATTTCAAGCCTTTTCCATAAGGAATGAGAGGGAAGAGTGGAGCATGTCTCTAAGGTCCTAGCAGTCCGATTCCAGAAGGGACAAGATTTTGCTGGATCTTGAAAACAATAACAACAAGAAACCATTAAATCACTAATTTGCAATCTACATCCAAAGGAGTATTATGCTAAGTAGAATAAGCCAGTCAGTGAAAGAAATACCACATGACCTCACTCATTTCTGGAACATAAAGAACATTATAAACTGATGAACAAAAATAGATACAGAGGCAAAGAAGCATCAAACAGAATGTCAAACTACAGTGGGAAGGCAGGGGAGGGTTGAG